>NC_053389.1:803739999-803868302 GCF_905171765.1 Bufo bufo
CCTACCTGTAGTACGGCTGGACTCCTGTATCCTGGCTCACATGCAACAAAATTGAGTGTTGTAAATAGGAGTAATGGAGGAATGATGGAATTCCACACAGTAAATAGGGTCCAACCTGTCTTTACTTTATGTTATATTATATGCAGCTTTAGATCCATACAATGTTACAGCAATGAGTCTTGGGTCCCAGGAGGTATTGGCAATATGTGGCAGGAATTATATATATATTCTGCATCTAGTACATACACCTTTAAGAATCTGGCAGGTATCTGTCTTCTGCTCTGTCTATTTTCTGCTTTGTTTGGGCCTGACTAGCTATGGAGGTACTTATCTTATCCTTGTATTTGGAATCTGTACTTACAGGACTGCTCGCAGGGAATGGTGGTGTCTTCCTGGAGATCTGATAGTGCTGAAGTTGGCTGCTTTCTTTGTCATCCAGCTGAGGTAAGGAACTCAGGCTGGGAAGGTTTCTTTAGGCCTCAGCAAAGGCCTGAATCCTTGGTTGGGATCCCTGTGCTTTGGGAGCTCCTATTCACACAGCCTACCCCAACAGGGGGTGGCTGGTACACTGCCTAGAACTTTCTGTCCTACCTCTGAAGTAGGATGTGGGAACATTCCACTCCTCCTCAGATGGGGGAAGCTAGCCTGGAATGGTATATTCCAGTCTAGGTATACTAACTGGCCTTATTCTGTCTACATATTGCTGCCACCTGCTGGTTTACATTAAGAATTACAGCAAATACATTCAATACAGACATAGAAATGGCATACAATATAAATGTAATGTCAGATTACACAGGATGACAACACATCTACACTCTAACATCATATAGCAGGGTGACAGAGTTTTAGTGACATATTCTGGGATGTTACATACCCGCTTACTTTAAGTGAAGCCGTCCTCGGCGTATATTAGGCGGTGGAGGAAGAATCTCTGGGTACCCAATTAATACAAAGTGCTGCATGAATATACATAAAATGACGTACAAGACAAAACATTTAATGGTTTCCTCGAGGTTCCTGCCCGCTAGCATAAGGTGTCCAACATACAGTTTCCTTATCTTGGTATAACCAGGTAACCTATATACTGCACAAAGCAAAACCTTTACTGACTGACTTTGTATGTTCTGGATCCTTTAAACATCAAAGAAAGCATGGGGGTGTCTTTACTCCGTAATCCCGCCATTATGTAATGGAATGCCCGCAAATGAAACGGTGGCTTTATCCTGTATTCCCTTCCCTGCATCTGTCACGGCTGAGGATGGGGGAAATCCTCAGCCGTGCGATGACAGAAGATGTTAGGCGGCTCAGCCAGGACAACAGGATAGGGAGCAGGTCACCTCCTAACACATCCCTAACCTGACCCTAATTCCTAGCTGCATGGGCCGACCTTGAAGGTAGGAGGGCCCATGCTCAGGAACCTCGGATCCCTAACTCACCCTCCGACCGGTCCCTGAACTAGGAGTCTGGGTAAGACGGCCTGTTCCTTCTGGACACGAAGAAACAGGGGTCTCACTGGCCAAGCTGCGAGGAGGAATGGGGGATCACATACAACATACAGATATGACAGGCGAACTAAACAAGTTCCACACGTACCTGTCACAGCCACGCTGACTGGAACCCATGCATGCACTACTCATGTCCACAGAACACAAAGGGACATAGCACATATACAGTCAGGTCCATAAATATTGTGACATCGACACAATTCTAACATTTTTGGCTCTATACACCACCACAATGGATTTGAAATGAAACGAACAAGATGTGCTTTAACTGCAGACCGTCAGCTTTAATTTGAGGGTATTTACATCCAAAGCAGGTGAACGGTGCAGGAATTACAACAGTTTGCATATGTGCCTCCCACTTGTTAAGGAACCAAAAGTAATGGGACAGAATAATAATCATAAATCAAACTTTCACTTTTTAATACTTGGTTGCAAATCCTTTGCAGTCAATTACAGCCTGAAGTCTGGAACGCATAGACATCACCAGACGTTGGGTTTCATCCCTGGTGATGCTCTGCCAAGCCTCTACTGCAACTGTCTTCAGTTCCTGCTTGTTCTTGGGGCATTTTCCCTTCAGTTTTGTCTTCAGCAAGTGAAATGCATGCTCAATCGGATTCAGGTCAGGTGATTGACTTGGCCATTGCATAACATTCCACTTCTTTCCCTTAAAAAACTCTTTGGTTGCTTTTGCAGTATGCTTTGGGTCATTGTCCATCTGCCCTGTGAAGCGCCGCCCAATGAGTTCTGAAGCATTTGGCTGAATATGAGCAGATAATATTGCCCGAAACACTTCAGAATTCATCCTGCTGCTTTTGTCAGCAGTCACATCATCAATAAATACAAGAGAAGTAGTTCCATTGGCAGCCATACATGCCCACGCCATGACACTACCACCACCATGCTTCACTGATGAGGTGGTATGCTTAGGATCAGGAGCAGTTCCTTTTCTTCTCCATACTCTTCTCTTCCCATCACTCTGGTACAAGTTGATCTTGGTCTCATCTGTCCATAGGATGTTGTTCCAGAACTGTGAAGGCTTTTTTAGATGTTATTTGGCAAACTCTAATCTGGCCTTCCTGTTTTTGAGGCTCACCAATAGTTTACATCTTGTGGTGAACCCTCTGTATTCACTCTGGTGAAGTCTTCTCTTGATTGTTGACTTTGACACACATACACCTACCTCCTGGAGAGTGTTCTTCATCTGGCCAACTGTTGTGAAGGGTGTTTTCTTCACCAGGGAAAGAATTCTTCAGTCATCCAACACAGTTGTTTTCCGTGGTCTTCCGGGTCTTTTGGTGTTGCTGAGCTCGCCAGGTGCGTTCCTTCTTTTTAAGAATGTTCCAAACAGTTGTTTTGGCCATGCCTAATGTTTTTGCGATCTCTCTGATAGGTTTGTTTTGTTTTTTCAGCCTAATGATGGCTTGCTTCACTGATAGTGACAGCTCTTTGGATCTCATCTTGAGAGTTGACAGCAACAGATTCCAAATGCAAATAACAAACTTGAAATGAACTCTGGACCTTTTATCTGCTTATTATAATTGGGATAATGAGGGAATAACACACACCTGGCCATGGAACAGCTGAGAAGCCAATTGTCCCATTACTTTTGGTTACTTAACAAGTGGGAGGCACATCTACAAACTGTTGTAATTCCCACACCGTTCACCTGATTTGGATGTAAATACCCTTAAATTAAAGCTGACAGTCGGCAGTTAAAGCTCATCTTGTTCGTTTCATTTCAAATCCATTGTGGTGGTGTATAGAGCCAAAAATGTTACAATTGTGTCGATGTCCCAATATTTATGGACCTGACTGTAACACACAGGTAACCAGGAAATCCATAGTTGCACTAAACAGGAAACAAAGGGAAACATCAACTGAACATCATGCAAACATAACATAAACTTCACAGATAAAGCTATGACCACAAGAGTGGCCCCCACTGGCAGGTGATATACACAGGAGGCTGCTCTAGCTACACATGGCTGAAGCAACCCACTGAGACATGCCAAACACAGAGGCTTTATTGGCCAAGAAGCCACACCCAACAGTCAGACACACCCCGTGACTCACACACACTGAAAGGGAGTTAACCCTTCCAGCACCAGGGAAGGGAAACATAAAAAGGGAAGTGTCCAAACTACAAATACACTGTGGCTGTTGCCGCAGGCAACGACATAGGTGACAAGCGTGTCCTGGGAGTCAGCCCGAAGGCCGGGACACTGCCACCACATGTACACATAGTAAACGTTGCCACGGGCAGCCACAGTGAGGGGAAAGGTCCCAGTGCACAGGTAGCATAAACAGTGCACACCATACATACATACATACACACACACCTAACATAAAGGAAGTCAGGTGAGACCGCATGCCAAAGCAGCAAGCTGCCTAGCGCCACTCAGGCTGCTCTGCTGACAATTACAGAACACAACTAGTTGCCCGCGGCAACCACAAGTGAGGCCACACACAGCGACCCTCACCTGTGGTTGAACACACAAACTAAACCGCAGGCAACCGCATGCGGTAAGGAGTCACGGCCATAGCCATGGCCGTGACAGCATCATAGCCTGAAGAAATTTGGCTTAAAGCACGATCACTATGATGACTGTGGGGTAGCTAAGTTGTGGCTCTAAGGTTTGAGGCACCTTACCTTAGGCAAAAAGGCTCAGAAGGGGAGGTATCCTTCATCTCTGCATACTTCTGGCAATCTCATAGGAGGAGGGCAGTACGTTCCCATGGATCTCCTGGAAATAAGACCCCTCCGGATGGGAACAATCCGGAACATAAAACAAGCGGGAAGGAGCAGCCTAGGGCTTCTAACGATTCCCGAAGCAGCAGGGGCACCTTTGAAGTAATCTGGACCTGCCTGGACTTACCACTTGGTCCTACCCTGGGTACCTATGGGTATATATCACCGGGTGTAGGCCATTGGTGTACAACGTCCCTCTGATGACAGTCCGTATGAAGGGGGGGGAGAACAAGAGCTGTGAAAAGGCCCACTTTTAAGTAAGTTGCTACAATTTTTGTTAAGTGCAATGGTAAGTGCAATCATTGTAAACAGTGCATAAATTCACATTGTGGCACCTGGAAGGATAATACACACAATGAGCAGGATATCTTGAACGTTACATAACTGTAAACAGGTTACAATAACATAAATTATTAAATAGCATAACAATTGTATGCAAGCTTTTATGTTGCAAACATTTTATATAAAATAGTGCAAATTTTATAAGTGCAAGGATAGGCTCAACAATAACTTGAGTCCTTATTCCTGGAAGTGCTTAAAGTTGCAGAGTCCTCTGGAATCTGATAAAAGTCCTTTGCAATCCACAGGGCAAAAGTTAATTGTAATCCAAAGGGTTAAAGTTAATAGCAGCAGGCTATCAGGTACCCTGAGAAAGGGGATAAAACTTCCAACTTGGAGATGTAAGGGGTTAAGTGCTGATGGGGGGAGTCCTTACTGACATGACCATCTGGATGAGGACAGAACAAAGGCAACCTGGAACAAAATGGGTTAAAACACACAACAGTGCCAACAGGTCCTCACCCGTCAGGTTATCAGTCCATGGCGTGGCTCCCAAACAATGTCACTTGTTGGTCTTTATGATGGGGACACCTTACAAGTAGGTGTCCAGCTCCTTATCACTACTAGAGCTGCTGAACCTCATCAGAGGTAACTCTTGCCTCTGCTGGTGGCTGAGGGTAGTATTGATGGTGGTACGCCAGCGGCCTCTACCTGTGACTGTAGGGATTGGCTAGACTGCCAATCTGAAAAAGGTAGCTGTTGCTTGCTGCAGACCGGGATCCACAGCCGGTGCAGGAAGGGGTAGAACCTCTGGCTGCATTGGTGCAGGGAGAGCTGGCACATTAGACTGTGTCTGTGGTGACTGCTTCCAGGGCAGCATATAGGGTGGCATGAAGCATGGCTGGACCTTGGGATTAAAGGTCAGGACACTGTTATTGATCTGTCCCACTCTCAAGGTTGGTGGTGGCGACAGGTCAGGGATGAGAGGTGCAGGGGCTGGTTGTTCCTTTTCTTTAAATACCAGCCGGCCATCTGGGGTCTCTTGCAGGCATCTGGTCTTTGCCGCAGAGCCTGGATCTTCCTGCCAGGCCTCTGGGGTGATGGCAGGGGAGAGAGGTTTCTGGAGCAGGGTGACTCCAGCTGCAAATAGTCCTTGCATGGACTGCCTGGGGGTATATTCAACCTGGTCCCCAATGTATAAGTTATGCCTCTCCTGGGGCAAGTAGTGACGCTTTACTGATCTGCGGCCTACAAATACCTCAGTTCCTGAGAGGTTGTCTTGGAGGAAACCCACGCCTCTTTCTACAGAGAACCACAGGACGGTTCCTGTACGCCTGGTCAGGACGGGATCTCCAGACTTGGGGCTGTCTAGTACCTCCTTCACCCACTCTTCTACGGCAGACTTATACTCCCAAGCCGCCTGGGCAAAGGCAGTAATTTCATGCGGTACTTCTGGATTGAGGCTGCTGAGTTGACTGTAGCTGGGCGGTGGAGTGGAATCCCTGGCCGCCTCCACCGCACATAGGTGGCTGTGGCTTGGTAGGCCGGAGACTGATGGGCGGTGGCGGGGTCTCAGGACATGGCGGTGGAACGGACGTGGACCGGGCCTGGGCCTCAGGGAGCGGGGTAGCTCCTACCTGATGTCGCGGCCGGGCGGCCGGTTCCGGTGTTCTTGGCTGTCCCTCCCGGGGTTCGGGCGCCATCTGGTTAGTAGGCCTCCTCTCTGCTGGTGGAGTGACGTCAGCGACGGCCTCTGCGAGAACGTCTACGTCCATCTGGGCAGGTTCGTCGCCTTCCGCGGGTGCACTGTACACAGCGGAGGGATCCACGGCCTCCTGGTATTCAATTACCAGGTCTGGAACACCGCTAGCTGGAACCGGGACTTCATCAATCACCTCAGGCATTCCGGTATCTCAGATACAGTAGCCGCAGCAGGGATCGGGTGTGCAGGGGTATCCACGGCCTCCTGTCGGGCAGCAAGAGCTGAGGGTCCTCGTCTCTGTATTAGTTGGGAGACCCGGATCGCCATAGGCTGTTCGGGGTATACGTCCTCCCCATCAATGGCCATGGCATTCCATCTTGGTCGCAGATAGGCCATCTTCACTGTGCTCCGGCACACGCTGATTGCTAACACTAGAGGAGGGGCACAGAGGGTGGTGCTTTTATCACCTCTGGCCTGATCATAGACAAGTCCATAGAGGGCGTTTCCCAAGTCTCCGGCTCCTGAAGGGGCGTATTCGCTATCTTCGCGCCTTTCCTGAGGGGGTGTAGTCATATTTTCCCGCTTCTGGGGGGCGTATTTCTCATTTTCGCGCTCCTGAAGGGGCGTTTCTGGCTTTCTTTGTCTTTTAGCTTGAAGATGCAGCGCCATCTTGGAACGAATATGGCGAATCTCTACAATGCCAAATTTACACTTTGTGTGCAGCACACGTGCAGCGCTTTCCTTGGCACAGCAAGCGGTTTTGGTGCAATCTTCAGCCTTACGAATATTATGAAACATGCGTTTTTTTAAAGTCCGTTTTTAGCGCAATTAGATGCGATTCTGTTGCTGGGGATGGACACACAATATCAATCCGATCCTGTTCGTGACGCCACTTTGATGCAACGAGCCGGACACTGGGTCAATGGGGCTGCTATGCAGTGGGTCATTTAGGTGTGAATAAGTTTGTGACGCCAGTTGCAGCTTGCGCAGGTACTGTGGCAGAGCCCTTTAAGATGGTATAGCTCATGTACTAGGTTAGGAATGCCAGAGGGGGATATGGTCTCTGTATTGTGTCAACGGTGTCTCCTACCTGTAGTACGGCTGGACTCCTGTATCCTGGCTCACATGCAACAAAATTGAGTGTTGTAAATAGGAGTAATGGAGGAATGATGGAATTCCACACAGTAAATAGGGTCCAACTTGTCTTTACTTGATGTTATATTATATGCAGCTTTAGATCCATACAATGTTACAGCAATGAGTCTTGGGTCCCAGCAGGTATTGGCAATATGTGGCAGGAATTATATATATATTTTGCATCTAGTACATACGCCATCTAGTACATCCGCATCTTCTGCTTTGTTTGGGCCTGACTAGCTATGGAGGTACTTATCTTCTCCTTGCATTTGGAATCTGTACTTACAGGACTGCTCGCAGGGAATGGTGGTGTCTTCCTGGAGATCTGATAGTGCTGAAGTTGGCTGCTTTCTTTGTCATCCAGCTGAGGTAAGGAACTCAGGCTGGGAAGGTTTCTTTAGGCCTCAGCAAAGGCCTGAATCCTTGGTTGGGATCCATGTTCTTTGGGAGCTCCTATTCACACAGCCTACCCCAACAGGGGGTGGCTGGTACACTGCCTAGAACTTTCTGTCCTCCCTCTGAAGTAGGATGTGGGAACATTCCACTCCTCCTCAGATGGGGGAAGCTAGCCTGGAATGGTATATTCTAGTCTAGGTATACTAACTGGCCTTATTCTGTCTACATATTGCTGCCACCTGCTGGTGTACATTAAGAATTACAGCAAATACATTCAATACAGACATAGAAATGGCATACAATATAAATGTAATGTCAGATTACACAGGATGACAACACATCTACACTCTAACATCATATAGCAGGGTGACAGAGTTTTAGTGACATACTCTGGGATGTTACATATCCTTCCCCTAAACCATGATGGTGAACAATCTTTGTCTTCAGGTCATTTGAGAGTTGTTTTGAGACCCCCATGTTGCTACTCTTCAGAGAAAATTAAAAGAGGAGGGAAACTTACAATTGACCCCCTTAAATACTCTTTTTTATAATTGGATTCACCTGTGTATGTAGGTCAGGGGTCACTGGGTCAGGAGCCTGACCGCTCGCAACACCACCTCCCACACCACTTTCCTCTTCACTACTTGCCCGCCTAGTGGAGGAAGCAGCGGATGTCTCCTCCAGATCTTGGCTGAGCAGTAGCTGCTGACTGTCCTCTAGTAGCTCGTCCTCGCTGTATAGTGGAGCTGAGCCCACAGCATACAAAACTTCTATGGCTGAGGGAACAGCAAAGGACAGAGGCAGGTTGAGGACAGGTAAGGGCACAGGGCCTGCTCCCGGCCCATGCCAACTAAGGGTTGTGTCTGACGAACCCACCGACTGTTGGCTGGGGGTGTCTGATGTCACTTGGGATGAAGTGGATGACAGAGTTAACCAATCAAGAACCGCTGGGTTGCTGGTCAAGACACGACCACTAGATGACACCATGAGCTCAGGCCTCTCGCTGCAACTCCTGCTGCCACGCCCCCTTGCTCTACTGCGACCTCTGTCTGCGCCAGAAACATTTAGGCCTCTCCCACTCCTAAATTAAAAGCAAATTAAAACACCCCTAAAAGCGACGAAGATATTTTTCTTTTTGTACTGAAATAGGCCACTAAATGCTTTCGCCACAAATAACTGCAACAGTGAAGTGCATATATATTTTCTTTCTGTACTGAAATAGGCCACTAAAACGCTTTCAACACACATAACTGCAACAGTGAAGTCTGTATACAGTCATGTGAAAAAATTAGGACACCCTTTGAAAGCATGTGTTTTTTTGTAACATTTTTAATAAATGGTTATTTCATCTCCGTTTCAACAATACAGAGAGATTAAAGTAATCCGACTAAACAAAGAAAACTGAAGAAAAGTCTTTTCAAGATCTTCTGTAAATGTCATTCTACAGAAATGCCTATTCTAACTGAGGAAAAAGATAGGACACATCCATTTCTTCTTTTTCAGCCAATCTTTGGTTGATTTACTAGTATGTTTTGGGTCATTGTCATGTTGCATGGTCCAGTTCCGCTTCAGCTTTAATTTTCTAACTGATGGTCTCACATGTTCTTCAAGCACCTTCTGATACACAGTAGAATTCATCGTGGATTCTATGATGGTGAGCTGACCAGGTCCTGCTGCAGCAAAGCAGCCCCAAACCATGACACTTCCACCTCCATGCTTCACAGTTGGTATGAGGTTCTTTTCTTGGAATGCTGTGTTTGGTTTACGCCAAACATGTCCTCTGCTGTTGTGTCCAAATAATTCAATTTTGGACTCATCTGTCCAAAGAACATTATTCCAGAAGTCCTGGTCTTTGTCAACTTTATCTCTGGCAAATGTCAGTCTGGCCTCGATGTTTCTCTTGGAAAGCAAAGGTTTCCTCCTTGCACACCTCCCATGCAAGCTAAACTTGTACAGTCTCTTTCTGATTGTAGAGGCATGTACTTCTACATCAACAGTAGCCAGAGCCTGCTGTAGTTCTCGAGATGACACTTTAGGGTTTTTGGAGACCTCTTTTAGCATCTTGCGGTCTGCTCTTGGGGTGAACTTGCTGGGGCGACCAGTCCTGGGCATGTTGGCAGTTGTTTTGAAAGCCCTCCACTTGTAGACTATCTTCCGGACAGTGGAATGGCTGATTTCAAAATCTTTTGAGATCTTTTTAAATCCCTTCCCAGACTCATAGGCTGCTACAATCTTTTTTCTGAAGTCCTCTGACAGCTCTTTTGCTCTCACCATGGTGCTCACTCTCACTTCAACAGTCAGGAGCACACCAAACTAAATGTCTGAGGTTTAAATAGGGCAAGCCTCATTCAACATGCAGAGTAACGATCTACTAATTATGTGCACCTGGTGTGATATACCTGTGTGAGATCTGAGCCAATTTAAGAGGGAATACATGTGAGGGTGTCCTATCTTTTTCCTCAGTTAGAATAGGCATTTTTGTAGAATGACATTTACAGAAGATCTTGAAAAGACTTTTCTTCAGTTTTCTTTGTTTAGTTGGATTACTTTAATCTCTCTGTATTGTTGAAACGGAGATGAAATAACCATTTATTAAAAATGTTACAAAAAACCACATGCTTTCAAAGGGTGTCCTAATTTTTTCACATGACTGTATATTTTTCTTTCTGTACTGAAATAGGTTACTAAACGCTTTCGCCACAAATAACTGCAACAGTGAAGGGTGTATATATTTTTCTTTCTGTACTGAAATAGGCCACTAAATACTTTCAACACATATAACTGCAGAAGTGAACTGAGAATATATTTTTATTTCTGTACTGAAATAGGCCACTAAACGCTTTCGCCACAAATAACTGCAACAGTGAAGTCTGTATATATTTTTCTTTCTGTACTGAAATAGGCTACTAAATGCTTTCGCCACAAATAACTGCAACAGTGAAGTGTGTATATATTTTTCTTTCTGTACTGAAATAGGCCACTAAACGCTTTCGACACAAATAACTGCAACAGTGAAGTGCGTATATATTTTTCTTTCTGTACTGAAATAGGCCACTAAACACTTTCGCCATAAATAACTGCAACAGTGAAGTGCGTATATATTTTTCTTTCTTTACTGATATAGGCCACTAAATGCTTTCAAAACATATAACTGCAGAAGTGAACAGAGAATATATTTTTCTTTCTGTACTGAAATAGGCCACTAAATGCTTTCACCACAAATAGCTGCAACAGTGAAGTGTGTATATATTTTTGTTTTTGTACTAAAATAGGCCACTAAAGGCTTTTCATCATAGCACTTGCACCCCAATAACAAGAACAAATTGCTGGAATGACAGAACTGTATAATTGCTATTTGGATCCCCAAATAATCTTTCCCTGCACTTGTAAATCGCTTTTCTAGCTCTGTCCCTAACGCCTCCTGACGTCTCTCCCTGCACAAAGATGCTGTGAAATGATTCCTCCCTATCCTTTCCCTGCACTTGTAAATCACTTTCCTATCAATGTCCCTAGCGCCTTCTGACATCTCTCCCTGCACTAAGATTCTGTGAAATGTTTCCTGCCTATCCTTTACCTGCACTTATAAATCGTTTTTTTAGGTTTTTTTTCACAATGAAGTTTTTCCTATTGCTGTCCCTAGAGCCTTCTCACGTCTGTCCCTACATTTAGAATGCTGGAAAATGTCTGACTCTAAGGCTACTTTCACACTTGTGTTTGGGGTTCCGCTTGTGAGATCCGTTTGAGGGCTCTCACAAGCGGCCCCAAACTGATCCGTTCATCCTCAATGCATTCTGAATGGATAAGGATCCGTTCAGAATGCATCAGTTTGGCTCCGTTCCGCCTCCATTCCGCTCTGGAGGCGGACACAAAAACGCAGTATTAAATTCATTGGTGGCCAGTGCGGCCTCCCCTCTCCCCCCCACCCAAATTAAAATCACCCCCCCCCCATCATTGGTGGCAGCGGAGAGTTCTGATCGGAGTCCCAGTTTAATCGCTGGGGCTCCGATCGGTTACCATGGCAGCCAAGACGCTACTGCAGTCCTGGCTGCCATGGTTACTTAGCAATTTTAGAAGCATTATACTTACCTGCGCTGTCTGTGGCCGGCCGGGGCTCCTCCTACTGTTAAGTGACAGGTCTGTGCTATAAGCAATGCGCCGCACAGACCTTTCACTTACCAGTAAGAAGAGCGACCGGCCGGCCACAGACAGCCTTATATTCCATATTCGTCATCTTTGCTAATTCTACCAAGCCAACCATAGTAAATCAGGTCTAAGTTGAAATCGCAATGCGATTACTTCAAGTTATATTAATCGAATTGCGATTTCAACTTAGCACTGCTATATTTCATATTCGTTAACTCCGTTAATTCTAGCAAGCAGACCCATTAGAAACACAGCTCTAAGTTGAAATTGCAATGCAATTAACATAACTTGAAGTAATCGCATTGCAATTTCAACTTAGACCTGGTTTACTATGGTTGGCTTGGTAGAATTAGCGAAGATGACGAATATGACGAATGTATTCGTCATATTCCTCAAAACGAAGATAACAAAGTATTCTCCATCTTCGTTTTAGCTCTATATTCGTCAACTTCGCTAATACTAGCAATCAAATAGGAAAGTTGACTAGAGACAGCTAAGTTTTTAATTCGCTATGCGATAATATTACTTTGCTTTTTTTAAAAATAAATAAAATAATTATAAAACTTGATAATTATTATAATTATTCTATTTATTAAAAAAAAAGCAAAGTAATATGATCGCATAGCGAATTAAACACAGCTGTCTCTATTGTCAACTTTCCTATTTGATTGCTAGAATTAGCAAAGTTGACGAATATGGAGCTAAAACGAAGATGGAGAATACTTCGTTAACTTCATTTTGAGGAATATGATGAATACATTCATCATATTCGTCATCTTCGTTAATTCCTCCAAGCCAACCATAGTAAACCAGGTCTAACTTGAAATCGCAATGCGATTACATCAAGTTATATTAATCGCATTGCGATTGTAACTTAATTCTCACATCCGACAGTACATTCTAGTATGGAGGCGTTCCCATGGTGATGGGGACGCTCCATGAGCACGGAAGTCGGCAGAAGCGGCAACAGACACTGACTGGAGCAGCCAGGAAGCCAGGAATCCTCAGGACAGGTAAGAACTACTTTTAGGAAGTGGGAAAGAAAAAAATACAACAATAAAATAAAAATAAAAACGAATATTCGAAATATTCGCGAATTAGCGAAGTGCCGATATTCGCAAAAAAAAATTGCTATTCGAATATTCGCGCTCAACACTACTTATCAGTACACTGCTGTATATACTATATACCTGTACACACTGCATATATTATACCCTGTACCTCACATATCAGTACACTACGGAATATACTATATACCTGTACACACTGTATGCATTATACCTCATACCTCACATAACAGTACACTGCTGTATACACTATACCAGTGTTTCCCAACCAGCGTGCCTCCAGCTGTTGCAAAACTACAACTCCCAGCATGCCCGGACAGCCTTTGGCTGTGCGGGCATGCTGGGAAGTGTAGTTTTGCAACAGCTGGAGGCACGCTGGTTGGGAAACACTGCACTATACATCTGTACACACTGCATCTATTATACCTCTTTTGTGTGTCAGGGCTGTTTTGCAATCCTAATCCGGCCCTGATGGCATAAATTATAAAACGCAGCAGCAAGCATAGTTCATGGAACAAAGGGAGAGGCCTGGAATGGGGGCCCAATTTAGATAGATAAAAGGGGAATGGGGGCCCAATTTAGATTCTTGCTATGGGGCCCAGTGATTTCTATGTACGCCCCTGCTGTCTGCTATGTAGAGCAGGGGTATAAAACAGCCAAAAAAGGGTTAATGTCACCCAACAATGGAACAGACAAATTTTTAAAAATTATTTCCCTGTCTCTATGTAGAGCAGGAGTATAAAACAGTCCAAAAAGGGTTAATGTCATCCAACAATATAACAGACACATTTTTTAAAATTATTTCACTGTCTGCTATGTAAAACACGGTTATAAAACAGCCAACAATGCAAATATGTCAACCCCTGAACTCACAGACGGATTAACTATATTATTGTCCCTGGCACATATGCAGGTCTACTTCACACAAAAATTGTTTTGTCGCCCTTCTAACTAACAGACAGATTAAGTTTTAAATTATTAATATTTATTTTAGATGTTGCATTGAGCCCACCAAAAAATTGCTGTAGGAGGGTCAGCCACAGAATAAACAGACAGATAAATTATCTTTCTGTGTCCGGGGAGTAAAAATGGTGTATTGCACATGTGCCCTGGCTGGACAATTGTGTACCTGGCCTATGTTGGTGCAGGAACACAACCTCCAAGCCACTTGTGAATGACTGGCCTGATGACCGTGGAAATGTCACCCCACAATCCTACAGATGGATTTACTGTATTTATTTGCCTGGCTGTCAGATTTGCAGTGCAGGCCGCAAAAGGTACTTTATGGCCCCAAAAAAGTAGTTTTTTCACCCACAATGTCCAAGTTGTATTTACTGATTATATTTCACTGTCAGATTTGCAGCGCAGGCAGCAAAGGAACTTTATGGGAAAAAAAATAAGATTTTTTTCACCCACAGTGAAACAGATGGATTTAACTGATTTTCTTTCACTATCACAAATGCAGTGCAGAGCGCAAATGTACTTTTTAGCAAAAAAAATATAAATTTGTCCCCCCGGAATCGAACAGATGGATTTACTGAATTGATTACACTCACATATGCAGCACAGGGGTACTTTACAGAAAAAAATGAGAATATGTCACCCCCTGGGACCCTGAACTCACAGACGGATTACCTATATTATTTTCCTATCCCCTGGCACATATGCAGTGCAGGTGCACTTAAAAAATGGGTATATGTTGCCCACTGAACTAAAAGAACAGGATTAAATTATTGTCCCTGGCACATATGCAGTGCTGGTGCACTGAACTTGCACAAAATGGCCGCCGACGCCCACCTAACTAACAGACGGATAAAACGTATTTTTCTGTGTCACTGGGCTCAGGGCAGGGTACAAAAATGTTGCATTAACAACAGGTAAAAATAACGTCTTTCACCTGCCCCTTCTCTGCTGTGAGCACGGAAAAATACCGCACTTTAGGTATATTGCATATGTTGTGTTGGAATGAAGGTATGATTTTATATTAAAATCTTTACCATTAGCGGTAGACCTGAATGACCCAGCTATCACAGTATGATCGCAACTAGAGTTGAGCGGACACCTGGATGTTCGGGTTCGACGGGTTCGGCCGAACTTCAGAAAAAAGTTGGAGTTCGGGGCCCGAACTTGACCCGAACTTGACCCCGAACCCCATTGAAGTTAATGGGGACCCGAACTTTTGAGCACTAAAATGGCTGTAAAAATGTCATGGAAAGGGCTAGAGGGCTGCAAATGGCATCAAAATGTGGTTAAGAGCATGGCAAGTGCTCTGCAAACAAATGTGGATCGGGAAATGACTTTAAATAACATAAAATAAGTAAAAATAAATAATTATAATCTTGATCTAGGAGGACGAGGTCCATATGGAGTAGGAGGTTGAGGAGGCGGTGGAAGTGGCGGTGAAGGAGGAGGAGGAGGTAGCCTACACTTCTTTTTGGTTTAAAATTTATTTTTATTTATTTAAATTGGTACACCCTAAAACATTGGGAAATATAACCCTCCAGTCATGCTAAACACACGTTCAGACAATACACTGGCTGCAGGGCAGGCCAGCACCTCCAAGGGGTAAAGGGCAAGCTCAGGCCATGTGCCCAATTTGGAGACCCAGAAGTTGCAGGGGCTGACCCCTGTCAGTCAGTTCGTGTAGGCGTGTGCACACATACTGCTCCACCATGTCGCACGTCCCCGTGATGTTCACGATCCAATTTGATATCTGCTCTATCAACTTTCGATGTTCTTTTATGAGCCTAAAATGGTGATCACGGGTGGCGGGGAATCGGGGTTCCAGGCCGGAGAGGGAGCATGCAAAAGAGAGACCACATCCAAGGAAGGATTAATTTTTTCAAATTTAAAATGATAGAGCGGAAATATGGGACAAAGTATTAAAGCGCAAAAGTAGGACAACTTTTTAAAGTTTAAAGAGGTATTCCCATCTTGCTACTTCATCCTCACCTGATGCCAGCTAGCTGTTCACTTCCTGGTTTTCTGCAGCTAAGGCTGGGCGGGCTTAGGCAGCTAGAGTGAAGGCCGGCCACACCTCCTTATGACATCACACTGAGAGCTAAGTCCTGCTTGCTCGTTCATGTGAAGAGTATGACTCATCAGTCTGCAGTGTCTGTGAGGGGGATTGTCACTCAGAGAGCCATGTGAAGTGAGCTCAGTGCACAGTAACACGTGGCTGTTCTGCAGTTTTACACATAAAATATCTGTCTGATCTTTTACAAACCCATTCTGTGCATCAAAAACTATAATTCCATATTATACATTAGCCTAAAAGCTTGACCAACCCTCACCCACCAGCACTGATGCAGATTTGTTTCCATTACAGCTGTACTCCAGTTGTGTATAAACCTTACACTATGTATCTTTATAGATGCATATACAGCTCAGCTACATGTGTCTTCTCCAGTCCCCTAACATCACTTTGGCTGAATGGCTTCCTATACAGCCCTGCTACATCTTTATTCTACTCCCCCACTAGCACTGTGTCTGAAAAGCTTCATATACAGTTCTGCTACATCTGTCTGTTTATCTCTTCAACCAGCACTGTGTCAGAACAGCCGCATATTCAGCTCTACTACATCTATTTTTATCTTCAAACAGCACTGTGTCAGAACACCCGCATATTCAGCACTGCTACATCTGTTTCTCTCTTCAACCAGCACTGTATCAGAACAGCCGCATATTCAGCTCTGCTACATCTGTTTCTCTTTCACCAGCATTGATGCTGACCTGCCACATATACAGCTCTGCTACATCTGTTTTTATCTTCAACCAGCACTGTGTCAGAACACCCTGCATATTCAGCTCTGCTACATCTGTTTCTCTTTCACCAGCATTGATGCTGACCTGCCACATATACAGCTCTGCTACATCTGTTTTTATCTTCAACCAGCACTGTGGTCTGTGGTCTAATGGGGGTCTGTGGATGGCACTGTTGTGGGGGCTCTGTGGATGGCACTGTTGTGGGGGCTCTGTAGATGGCACTGTTGTGGGGGCTCTGTGGATGGCACTGTTGTGGGGGCTCTGTGGGTGGCACTGTTGTGGTGGCTCTGTGGATGGCACTGTTGTGGGGGCTCTGTGGATGGCACTGTTGTGGGGGCTCTGTGGATGGCACTGTTGTGGGGGCTCTGTGGATGGCACTGTTGTGGAGGCTCTGTGGATGGCACTGTTGTGGGGGCTCTGTGGGTGGCACTGTTGTGGGGGCTCTGTGGGTGGCACTGTTGTGGGGGCTCTGTGGGTGGCACTGTTGTGGGGGCTCTGTGGATGGCACTGTGGGTGACACATATATAGCACCTTATGCTATATATGTGTCATCCACAGATTCCCCCATAACAGTGTCCCTGTGAGTGAATGATCCCCAATAAAGGGTCTGGGGGCCGGCATCTGGTGTTGTAATGGCAGCGGGGCCCGGTGCACTTACTGTATTCTATCGCACCGGGCCCCGCTCTCTGTAATACTAATTTTCATATGTGAACAAGAACAAGAGAAATCCTCTGCGATCCTCTGCCTCTCTGTACTCACAAACTCAGTAGCAGGCAGGCCGGGCGGCAGCGTAACTCACTGACATCACGCGCCTGCTCCTCCCACTTTATGAATGAAGCAGGCGGAGCAGGCGCGTGACGTCAGTGAGTTACGCTGCCGCCCGGCCTGGCTGCTACTGAGTTTGTGAGTACACAGAGGGAGAGGATCGCAGAGGATTTCTCTTCTTGTTCACATATGAAAATTAGTATTACAGTGAGCGGGGCCCGGTGTAATATAATACATTGAGTGCACCGGGCCCCGCTGCCATTACCAGGCCAGCATAACATTCGGAATCGGAAATATACTGCGCATGCGCGGGCGCCCGATACTGCTGAAGACGTGCGGGTTCACGTTTTACAGCATAGGCCGGCCGCTGGACAGGTTAGGATGTGGTGCGCAGGCGCGGCACATGGATGCGGCCGGCGAGATGAGGCCGTATCCATGGGATACCAGCATAAACACAGGGGAGTGAAAGGAGCATTTTTATGCCGAATGGTATGTTTTTTTTAACTACATGTTTAATAAGAAATGTTCAGTGGGGGGGAATTATATAATGTAACCCTATTTAATGAAGTGGGAATACCCTTTAAGCATTGAATGAAAGGATGTGGCGCGCATCAATTAATGAAGAATTTCTTAAATTTTATTCCCTGTCAACTATGCAGAGCAGGGGTTTCTATCCGGCAAAATTTGAAAAATGTCACCTGACAATGTAATTGACGATTTTTTTACATTTATGTTCCTGTCACCTATGTAGAGGTGTCCCAGTGACATCCACCATCCATTTGGATATCTTCTCTATCAACTTTCGATGTTCTTTTCTGAGCCTACCATGTTGATCACGGTTATCGGCGAATCAGGGTTCCACGCCGGAGAGGGAGCATGAGAAAAACAGACCAAATTTAAGGGAGATAAATTTATTTTAAAAAATTGGGATCGAGCAGAAATGTGGGAAAAGCTATTGAAGCGCAAATGTGGGACAAATTACAGAAGCCCAAATGTGGGCCAAAAGAGTCAAGTGGAAAAGTGGGAAAAGCTATTGAGGCGCAAATGTTGGCCAAAAGAGTATAGCGGAAATGTGGGACAAATTATTAAAGTGCAAATGTGGTACAACTTGTTTAACTTTAAGCATTGAATCAAAGGAGGTGGCGTGCATCAATTAAAGAAGCATTTTAGAAATTTTATTCCCTGTCACCAATGCAGAGCAGGGGTTTATTCACATCTAAAATTGTATAATGTCAACCCAAGAATGTAACAGAAAAATTACAGAAATGTATTAACCTGTCTACTTGGTAGAGCAGGGGTCTATGACAGAAAACAATTGTTTATTGTCACTAGGGATGAGCGAACCCGAACTGTATAGATCGGGTTTGTACCGAATTTGGGGGTGTCCGTGACATGGACCCGAACCCGAACATTTTCGTAAAAGTCCGGGTTCGGGTTCGGTGTTCGGCGCTTTCTTGGCGCTTTTTGAAAGGCTGCAAAGCAGCCAATCAACAAGCGTCATACTACTTGCCCCAAGAGGCCATCACAGCCATGCCTACTATTGGCATGGCTGTGATTGGCCAGTGCAGCATTTGACCCAGCCTCTATATAAGCTTGGGTCACGTAGCGCTGCACGTCACTCTGCTCTGATCAGTGTAGGGAGAGTTTGCAGCTGCTGTTAGGGCGAGATTAGGCAGTGATTAACTCAGCAAAAACACTTAATTCAGTGATCGATCTACAGCTGTGGATCATTGAACTGCTGCTATTTAATTGCTCACTGTTTTTAGGCTGCCCAGAGCGTTTTTATGTCACTTTTTTCTTGGGTGATCGGCGGCCATTTTGTGTCTTGTGGTGCGCCAGCACAAGCTGCCACCAAGTCCATTTAACCATCAATAGTGTGGTTATTTTTTTGCTATATCCTACATCAGGGGCTTGGCTGTGCTTGCTATTTTATTGAGGGGTAAAATACAATTGCCAAAATAGCAGTACCCTAAATCTGGTGTTTCAGCTGTGGCTAGCCAATTGTAATACTGTCTGCTGTCTGGCAAAGGATATATTTTTGTTCTGGGTTGAAATACAATTCCCAAGTTAGCAATTCCCTAAATCAGTGGTTTCTGCTGTATCAGGCCAAGTTTAAATTGATCCATAAAAGGGTATATTAGATTTAAGGTGCGGATAGTGTCATTCTCAATAACTTCACACGCTACCGTTCATTTCCAAGTTTAATTCTGTCCGTAAACGTATACCTGTCACCCAGCGCCTAAATAATAGGCCTAAAATTAATATTCAGCTAAATCTGTGTTTATTGCTGAGGCTGGTCAATTCATTTAGTGTCCGCCAAAGCACAGTTTTTGTTCTGGGTTGAAATACAATTCCCAACTTAGAGCAGAAACCACAAATTTAGGGAATTACTATCAGGCCAAGGTTAAATCTATCCATAAAAGGGTATATTAGATTGAAGGTGCGGATAGGGTCATCCTCAATAACTTCACACACTACCGTGCATTTCCAAGTTTAATTCTGTCCGTAAACGTATACCTGTCACCCAGCGCCTAAATACTAGGCCTACAATTTATATTCAGCTCAATCTGTCGTTACTGTTGTGCCTGTATTAGTGTAATACGGTACCTAAATAGATAGCCAGATAGTGTTAGGTGCCTGTAAAAAAAGGCCTGAATTTGACTTCAATACATTGGGCCAAATAATTTTTTTCTTATTGTGGTGAACGGTATCAATGAGGAAAACATCTAGTAAGGGACGCGGACGCGGACATGGTCGTGGTGGTGTTAGTGGACCCTCTGGTGCTGGGAGAGGACGTGGTCATTCTGTCACAGCCACACGTCTAGTGAACCAACTACCTCAGGTCCCAGCACCCACCCAGTCTTCTGCAGAAAGCGCACAGATGGCGCATGAAAACCAAGCCCATTAGTCTGTCACATCACCCCCATGCATATCAGGGAAACTGTCTGAGCCTCAAGTTATGCAGCAGTCTCTTATGCTGTTTGAAGACTCTGCTGGGAGGGTTCCCCAAGGGCATCCACCTAGCCCTTCCCCAGGGGTGGAAGAGATAGAATGCACTAACGCACAACCACTTATGTTTCCTCATGATGAGGACATGGGAATACCACCTCAGCATGTCTCTGATGATGACGAAACACAGGTGCCAACTGCTGCGTCTTTCTGCAGTGTGCAGACTGAACAGGAGGTCAGGGAGGAAGACTGGGTGGAAGACGATGCAGGGGACGATGAGGTCCTAGACCCCACATGGAATGAAGGTCGTGCCACTGACTTTCAGAATTCGGAGGAAGAGGCAGTGGTGAGACCGAGCCAACAGCGTAGCCAAAGAGGGAGCAGTGGACAAAAGCAGAACACCCGCCGCCAAGAGAGTCCGTCTGCTACTGGCCACCGCCATCTGGGACCGAGCACCCCAAAGGCAGCTTCAAGGAGTTCCCTGGCGTGGCAGTCCTTCAAACAATGTGCTGACGACAAGACCCGAGTGGTTTGCACGCTGTGCCATCAGAGCCTGAAGCGAAGCATTAACGTTCTGAACCTTAGCACAACCTGCATGACCAGGCACCTGCATGCAAAGCATGAACTGCAGTGGAGTAAACACCTTAAAAACAAGGAACTCACTCAGGCTCCCCCTGCTACCTCTTCTGCTGCTGCCGCCGCCTCGGCCTCTTCCTCTGGAGGAACGTTGGCACCTGCCGCCCAGCAAACAGAGGATGTACCACCAACACCACCACCTCCGTCACCAAGCAACTCAACCATGTCACACGGCAGCGTTCAGCTCTCCATCTCACAAACATTTGAGAGAAAGCGTAAATTCCCACCTAGCCACCCTCGATCCCTGGCCCTGAATGCCAGCATTTCTAAACTATTGGCCTATGAAATGCTGTCATTTAGGCTGGTGGACACAGACAGCTTCAAACAGCTCATGTCGCTTGCTGTCCCACAGTATGTTGTTCCCAGCCGCCACTACTTCTCCAAGAGAGCCGTGCCTTCCCTGCACAACCAAGTATCCGATAAAATCAAGTGTGCACTGCGCAACGCCATCTGTGGCAAGGTCCACCTAACCACAGATACGTGGACCAGTAAGCACGGCCAGGGACGCTATATCTCCCTAACTGCACACTGGGTAAATGTAGTGGCGGCTGGGCCCCAGGCGAAGAGCTGTTTGGCGCACGTCCTTCCGCCGCCAAGGATCGCAGGGCAACATTCTTTGCCTCCTGTTGCCTCCTCCTCCTACTCGGCTTCCTCTTCCTCTTCTTCCACCTGCTCATCCAGTCAGCCACACACCTTCAACACCAACTTCAGCACAGCCCGGGGTAAACGTCAGCAGGCCATTCTGAAACTCATATGTTTGGGGGACAGGCCCCACACCGCAAAGGAGTTGTGGTGGGGTATAGAACAACAGACCGACAAGTGGTTGCTGCCGGTGAGCCTCAAGCCCGGCCTGGTGGTGTGCGATAATGGGCGAAATCTCGTTGCAGCTCTGGGACTAGCCGGTTTGACGCACATCCCTTGCCTGGCGCATGTGCTGAATTTGGTGGTGCAGAAGTTCATTCACAACTACCCCGACATGTCAGAGCTGCTGCATAAAGTGCGGGCCGTCTGTGCGCGCTTCTGGCGTTCACATCCTGCCGCTGCTCGCCTGTCTGCGCTACAGCGTAACTTCGGCCTTCCCGCTCACCGCCTCATATGCGACGTGAAACTCCACCTTGCACATGCTGGACAGACTGTGCGAGCAGCAGCAGGCCATAGTGGAGTTTCAGCTGCAGCACGCACGGGTCAGTCGCACTGCGGAACAGCACCACTTCACCACCAATGACTGGGCCTCCATGCGAGACGTGTGTGCCCTGTTGCGCTGTTTCAAGTACTCCACCAACATGGCCAGTGGCGATGACGCCGTTATCAGCGTTACAATACCACTTCTATGTCTCCTTGAGAAAACACTTAGGGCGATGATGGAAGAGGAAGTGGCCCAGGAGGAGGAGGAGGAGGAAGAGAGGTCATTTTTAGCACTTTCAGGCCAGTCTCTTAGAAGTGACTCAGAGGGAAGTTTTTTGCAACAGCAGAGGCCAGGTACAAATGTGGCCAGCCAGGGCCCACTACTGGAGGACGAGGAGGATGAGGAGGAGGTGGAGGAGGATGAGGATGAAGCATGTTCAGAGCGGGTTCGAACACAACGCAGCTCGGGCCCATCACTGGTGCGTGGCTGGGGGGAAACGCAGGACGATGACGATACGCCTCCCACAGAGGACAGCTTGTCCTTACCTCTGGGCAGCCTGGCACACATAAGCGACTATATGCTGCAGTGCCTGCGCAATGACAGCAGAGTTGCCCACATTTTAACGTGTGCGGACTACTGGGTTGCCACCCTGCTGGATCCACGGTACAAAGACAATGTGCCCACCTTCCTGCACTGGAGCGTGATAGGAAGATGCGCGAGTACAAGCGCAAATTGGTAGACGCGCTACTGAGAGCATTCCCAAATGTCACAGGGGAACAAGTGGAAGCCCAAGGCGAAGGCAGAGGAGGAGCAAGAGGTCGCCAACGCAGCTGTGTCACGGCCAGCTCCTCTGAGGGCAGGGTTAGCATGGCAGAGATGTGGAAAAGTTTTGTCAACACGCCACAGCTAACTGCACCACCACCTGATACGGAACGTGTTTGCAGGAGGGAACATTTCACTAACATGGTGGAACAGTACGTGTGCACACCCCTCCACGTACTGACTGATGGTTCGGCCCCATTCAACTTCTGGGTCTCCAAATTGTCCACGTTGCCAGAGCTAGCCTTTTATGCCTTGGAGGTGCTGGCCTGCCCGGCGGCCAGCGTTTTGTCTGAACGTGTATTCAGCACGGCAGGGGGCGTCATTACAGACAAACGCAGCCGTCTGTCTACAGCCAATGTGTACAAGCTGACGTTCATAAAAATGAACCAGGCATGGATCCCACAGGACCTGTCCATCCCTTGTGCAGATTAGATATTAACTACCTCCCCTTAACAATATATTATTCTACTCCAGGGCACTTCCTCATTCAATCCTATTTTTATTTTCATTTTACCATTATATTGCGGGGCAACCCAAAGTTGAATGAACCTCTCCTATGTCTGGGTGCCGGGGCCTAAATGTGTGACAGTGGCCTGTTCCAGTGTTGGTTGACGTGAAGCCTGTTTCTCTGCTATGACATGAAGCCTGAATCTCTGCTATGGGACCTCTCTCCTCTGTCTGGGTGCCTGGGCCTAAATATATGACAATGGACTGTTCCAGTTTTGGCTGACGTGAAGCCTGATTCTCTGCTATGACATGAAGACTGATTCTCTGCTGACATGAAGCCTGAATCTCTGTTATGGGACCTCTCTCCTCTGTCTGGATGTCGGGGCCTAAATATATGACAATAGACTGTTCCAGTGTTGGGTGACGTGAAGACTGATTCTCTGCTATGGGACCTCTCTCCAATTGATATTGGTTAATTTTTATTTATTTTATTTTTATTTTAATTCATTTCCCTTTCCACATTTGTTTGTAGGGGATTTAACTACATTTTGCTGCCTTTTGCAGCCCTCTAGCCCTTTCCTGGGCTGTTTTACAGCCTTTTTAGTGCCGAAAAGTTTTTTTTTATTAATTTTTTTACCGGTCTACTAGGTATAGCAGTGGTACTTCACACCCAAATATTGTTGAATTTCAACTGAAAATTTAACTGACAATTATTTTTATTTTTTTACCGGTCTACTAGGTATAACAGTGGTACTTCACACCCAAAAACTTTTGAATTTCACCAGAAAATGTTACTGACAATTTTTTTTATTTTTTTTTACCAGTCTACTAGGTATAGCAGTGGTACATCACACCCAAAAATTGGTTCATTTCACCAGAAAATGTAACAGACAATTTTTTTTATTGTTTAACCTGTCTGCTAGGTATAGCAGTGGTACTTCACACCCCCAAATTGGTGAATTTCACCCGAAAATGTAACCGACAAATTATAGAATTTTTTTTACCTGGCTACTAGGTATAGCAGTGGTACTTCACACCAGAAAATGTAACAGACAAATTATTGATTTTGTTTTTACCTGTCTACTAGGTATAGCAGTGGTACATCACACCAGAAAATGTAACAGACAATTTTTTTTTATTGTTTAACCTGTCTACTAGGTATAGCAGTGGTACTTCACACCCAAAAATTGGTGAATTTCAACAGAAAATGTAAATGACAATTTTTTTTTTACCTGTCTACTAGGTGTAGCAGTGGTACTAAACACACAAAAATTGGTGAATTTTATCAGAAAATGTAACTGACAATTTTTATTTTATTTTTTTACCGATCTACAAGGTATAGCAGTGGTATTATACACCCAAAAATTGGTGAGTTTCACCCGAAAATGTAAATGACAATTTTATTTTATTTTTTAACCTGTCTACTAGGTATAGCAGTGGTACTATACACCCAAAAATTGGTGAATTTCACCAGAAAATGTAACTGACAAAATAGTGAAATGATATAAAATAAAATACGTACAAAAAAAAAATTAGATTTATTAGGTGAAATTCTATATGGAGTAGGAGTTTGAGGCGGTGGACGTAGCGGTGTAGGTGGAAGCGGCGGTGGAGGAGGAAGAGGTAGCCAACACAGGTTTTTGGTTTTAATTTTATTTTTTAAAATTAGGGTACACTCCAAAAGAGTGTGAAATATACAAAATAAAAGAATGAGCAATTGCGATGCAGTATAACAATGGCTGGTTAGTGCCGGTATACATGTCTATTCTGAACAAGGTACGAACAAGTCCTGTGGGATCCATGCCTGGTTCATTTTAATGAACGTGAGCTTGTCCACATTGGCTGTGGATAGGCGGCTGCGCTTGTCTGTGATGACGCCCCCTGCCATGCTGAACACAAGTTCAGATAATACACAGGCTGCAAGGCAGGCCAGCACCTCCAAGGCGTAAAGGGCAAGCTCAGGCCATGTGCCCAATTTGGAGACCCAGAAGTTGAAGGGGGCAGACCCGTCATTCAGTACGTGAAGGCGTGTGCACACATACTGCTCCACCATGTTGGTGAAATGCTGCCTCCTGCTAAGACGTTCCATATCAGCTGGTGGTGCTGGTTGTTGTGGCGTGCTGACAAAGCTTTTCCACATTTCGGCCATGCTAACCCTGCCTTCTGAGGTGCTGGCGGTGCCCCAGCTGCATTGGCGACCTCTTCCTCCTCCTCTGCCTTCGCCTTGTGCTTCCACTGTGCCCCCGCTGTCAGGGGGGAATGCAATCAGCAGCGGATCTACCAGCGTGCGCTTGTACTCGCGCATCTTACGATCACGCTCCAGTGAGGGAATTAAGGATGGTACGTTGTCCTTGTAACGGGGATCCAGCAGCGTGGCCTCCCAGTAATCAGCACAAGTTAGAATGTGGCCAACTCGACGGTCGTTGCGGAGACACTGCAGCATGTAATCGCTCATGTGTGCTAGGCTGCCCAGAGGCAATGAAAAGCTGTCCTCTGTGGGAGGTGTATCATCTCTGACCTCTGTATCCCCCCAGCCACGCACCAGTGATGGCCATGAGCTGGTCTAGGTGCCACCCTGCTGTGAACATGGTTCCTCCATCTACATCTCCTCCTCCTCATCCTCCACCTCGTCATCCACCAATACTGTGCCCTGGCTGGACAATTGCGTATCTGGCGTTTGTGGGTGCAGGAGCCCACCCTTGGAGCCACTTGGGAATGACTGGCCTGAAACCCTACGAAAGGATCCCTCTTCCTCCTCCTGTGCCACATCCTCTTCCATCTTCGCCAGGAGCGTTTTTTCAAGGAGGCATAGAAGTGGGATAGCACTGGCCATGTTGGTGGAGTACTCGAAACAGTGCAACAAGGAATACAGGTCTCGCATGGAGGCCCAGTCATTGGTGGTGAAGTGGTGCTGTTCCGCCGAGCGACTCACCCGTGCGTGCTGCAGCTGAAACTCCACTATCGCCTGCTGCTGCTGGCACAGTCTGACCAGCATGTGCAAGGTGGAGTTCCACCTTGTGGGCACGTCGCATATGAGGCGGTGAGCGGGAAGGCCGAAGATACGCTGCAGCGATGACAGGTGAGCAGCAGCAGGGTGAGACTGCCGAAAGCGCGCACAGACGGCCCGCACTTTATGCAGCAGCTCTGACATATCGGGGTAATTTTTAAGGAATCTCTACACCACCAAATTCAGCACATGCGCCAGGCAAGGGATGTGCGTCAAACCGGCTAGTCCCAGAGCTGCTACGAGATTTCGCCCATTATCGCACACCACCAGGCCGGGCTTGAGGCTGACTGGCACAAACCACTCATCGGTCTGTTGTTCAAGGCCCGTCCACAGCTCCTGCGCGGTGTGGGGTTTGTCCCCCAAATCGATAGGTTTTAAAACTGCCTGCTGTCATTTACCCCTGGCTGTGCTGAAGTTGGTGGTGAAGGTGTTACGCTGACCGGATGAGGAGCTGTTAAAGGATGAGCAATCAGAGTAGGAAGATGAGGCAAACTGAAGCGCCCTGCAATCCTCGGTGGTGGAAGGACATGCGCCAAACTGCTATCCGCCTCAGGTCCAGCCGCCACTGCATTTACCCAGTGTGCTGTTAGGGAGATATAACGTCCCTGACCGTGCTTACTGGTCCATGTATCTATAGTGAGGTGCACCTTATACAGATGACATTGCGCACTGCACACCTGTTTTTGTCCACTACTTGGTTGTGCAGGGAAGTGATGGCTCGCCTTGAAAAGTAGTGGCGGCTGGGCACGACGTACTGTGGGACAGCCACCGCCATAAGGCATTTAAAACTATCCGTCTCCACCAGACGGAATGACAGCATTTCAAAGGCCAGTAATTTAGAAATGCTGATATTCAGGGCTAGTGATCGCGGGTGGGTAGGGGGGTACTTCCTCTTTCTCTCGATCGTTTGGGAGATGGAGAGCTGAACGCTTCCGTGGGACATTGTGGAGATGCTTGGTGACCCAGGTGGTGGTGTTGCTGGAAGATCCCCTGTTTGCGGGGTGGCAGGTGGCACTGTCACTCCAGAGGTAGATGAAGAGGCCGAGACTGCAACAGAAAAGGAAGCAGGAGGAGCCAGAGACCTTTCTTGGTTTTTGAGGTGTCTACTCCACTGCAGCTCGTGCTTTGCACTTAAATGCCTGGTCATGCAGGTTGTGCTCAGGTTAAGACATTTATGTCTCGCTTCAGGCTCTGATTGCACAGAGTGCAAACTACTTGTGTCTTGTCTTCAGCACATTGTCTAAATGAACTGCCAAAGCCAGGGAACTCCTTGGAGCTGGCTTTGGTGTGCTCGGTCCCTTGCTGCGGTGGGCAGTAGCAGGCGTACTGTCTAGAGGACGGCCGAGCAGTTGGCATCTGTTTTTCGTCATCATCCAAGACGTGCTGCGATGGTCCTCCCATGTACTCATCTTGAAAGATAAGTGGTTGGGCATCGGTGCACTCAATCTCTTCCACTTCTGGGGCAGGGCTAGGTGGATGGCCCTGGGAATCCCTGCTAACAGAATCATCAAAAAGCAGAAGAGACTGCTGCATGACTTGGGGCTCATACTGCTTGGCTGATTTGCAAGTGGGTGAGGTGAAAGACTGTTGGACATCAGCTGCAGGTGCCAACTGTGGTATTTCCGCATGAGACTGGGTGGGAGACAATGTGAAGGAACTGGAGCCACTGTCAGCAACCCAATCTACTATCGCCTGTACTTGTTCAGGCCTCACCATTCGTAGAGCCGCATTAGGTCCGACCAAATACCGCTGCAGGTTCTGTCGCCTACTTGCATCTGAGAAAGGTGTTTCACTTGTGCGTGTAGCTGGCACAGATCGACCACGTCCTCTCCCTGCAACAGGAGCTCCACCAGCAGCACCACGACCTGGGCCACGTCCCTTATTTGACGCTCTCCTCATATTTCTCGAATTTAGGATCTTGCCCTAAATGGGTGTTTAATTAATAGTGGACTAGAACAACAGTATGTACAGGGTGTATCTCACACGCCCTGAACCAGACTAGGTCTCAATTTAATTTGTTTGCCAAAAATGTCTGTATTTCAAATACCTGAATAAAACCACTGTAGTTAAAAGGAATTTCAAACATCTTGAGGATGTAAGGGCGCAACAGTTGTGTATTTTGCCCCAAAAAGGGTGTTTTATTAATAGAAGAATATAAGCCCTGCATATATAGGGTGTATCTCATACAGCCTGACCCACACTAGGCCTCAATGAAAGATTTGTACACCAAATTGCAGTATTACAAATACCTGAATAGAACCACACTATGTAAAGGCTGTATCTCACAATGACATATGCAGCAAAGGCTGCAAAATAAACTTTTTTTTCCCCAAACTGGTGTTAGTTTAATAATTGAATATGACAGCAGTATATAACCCTGGAATTTCAAACGTGCTGATGCTGCAAGCCCAGAAAAATTGTGTATTTTGCACAAAAAAAGGTGTTTTTTATTAATAAAAGAATCAAACCCCTGTATTTAAAGGGTGTATCTCACACGCCCTGAATCAGACTAGGCCTTCTTTTAATTTTGTTTGCCCAAAATGGCTGTATTTAAAATACCTGAATAGAACCCGTGTATATACAGGGTGTATCTCACACGCCCTGATCCACACTAGGACGCTATCAAAGAATTGTGCCCAAAATAGCTTTCCTTCAAATAACTGAATAGAAAGACAGTATGTAAAGGCGGTTTCTCACAATCACATCTGCAGCAAAGGCTGCCAACAATTTTTTTTTTTGCCCAAACGGGTGTTTGTTTAATAACTGAATATGACAGCAGTATATAACCCTGGAATTTCACACGTGCTGATGCTGCAAGGCCAGAAAAATAGTGGAATGTGGCAAAAAAGTGTGTTTTTAAAAATCAAGAAAATCATGGGTGTATTTCTAGCCTAAATTGCACACTCACTAATCCAGATGTATATTGCCAAAAAAGTGTTTTTTTGGTAACAGAATATGAAAGCTGTATATATTAAACTTGAATTTAACACTTGCAGATCTGTGTTTTTTGGCAAAAAAGTGTGTTTATAAAAACCCTGAAAATGATGGCTGTATTTCTAGCTTAAATTGCACACTGACTAAGCCTGCAAATGCACCAGATGTTGTAAATTGCCCAAAAATTTTTACAAACAGATTATTTGTGCTGTTTTTAAAGCTTGGATTTCAATGTCCCAAAAGCTCAGATGCAGTGCTGGTGCACTGAGATTGCATAAAATGGCTGCCGCCGCCTGTCTAACTGACTTATAAAAGTTATTTTTTCTTCGGTCACTGGGCTCAGGGCAGGATAAAAAAAATTGTGCCCTGCACCCACACAACACAATGTATGTAGATCGCTGAGTTAGATTCACGTTTTGAGCAAAGATTCTCTCCTATTCTCTCCCTGAAATCAGCAGCAGCATCCTCTCCCTACACTAAGCACAGCAGAGTGACGTGCAGCGCTACGTGACTCCAGCTTATATAGAGGCTGGGTCACATGCTACACTGGCCAATCACAGCTATGCCATTAGTAGGCATGGCTGTGATGGCTTCTAAGGGCACAGAGTTAAACGCTTGTTGATTGGCTGCTCTGCAGCCTTTCAAAAAGCGCAGAGAAATCACCAAACACCGAACCCGAACTTTTACTGAAATGTTTATGTTCGGGGCCGGGGTCCAAAAATCCAAAAGTTCAGTACATACCCGACTTTACAGTTCGGGTTCGCTCAACCCTAATTATGGGAGAAAAATAGTTTTCTGTTTTTTAAAATTTTCCCTATATATGGGCCTGACAACCACACAAGGTGTTGAAGCACAGATCACGCAATCCACGGATTACACCGTTGACAGCAAAAATGTGGACAGATTATGGGAGAAAAATAGTTTTCTCCATTTTAAATATTTCCCTTTATATGGGCCTGACAACCACACAAGGTGTAAAAGTGCAGATCACACAATTCACGGATTACACCACTGACAGCAAAAATGGGGATAGATTATGGGGGAAAAAAATAGTGTTTTCTGTATTATAATTTTTTCCCTATATCTGGGCCTGACAACCACACAAGGTATTGAAGCGCAGATCACGCAATTCACGGATTACACTGTTGACAGCAAAAATGTGGATAGATTATGGGAGAAAAATTGTTTTCTGGATTATAATTTTTCCCTATATCAAGGCCTGACAACCACACAAGGTATTGAAGCGCAGATCACACAATTCACGGATTATACCGTTGACAACAAAAATGTGGATTTTGGGAAAAAAATTATTGTTTTTACTAATATTCTTCCTATCTCTGCCCCTGACACACAGAAGGTATTGCTTCACAGATGTCACAAGTCACTGCAGACACCCTGTATATAGCAAAAGAATCGCTATTTTGCAAAGTATAAAAAAAAAAAATATTGAGTAGTACTTTGCACAATTAAATTGCTGCCACCACACACAATAGTCCTTAAAAGGACTTTTGGGTCTTTGAAACGTTATTCGCTGGAATATATTGCGATCACAATCTCCGTACACTATCTGTCCCTTCCTATGCGCAGCTCTCCCTGACTCGCAATGAGCCGAACCCTCGTCATCGCAATATAGCACCCGATGACGCGTATCTGCCAGCCAATCACTGTAATGCCAGTAGCCAACGTGGCTACTGGTATTACAGTAATGGCAGTACTTACCCGCAAGTTTTTTGGCTGCTTAGCAGCTGTGAACTGTGCGAGGAGAAGACTCGAGCATGGCGTTCGAGCACATGTGTTACTCGGCCGAGTACCGCGATGTGTCGATCATAGCGATGCTCGAGCCGAGCAGGTATTCGGCCGAGCATGCTCGCTCATCACTACTAAAAACCTTAGCCTTTCTTCATCCATGCTGTACCGCTGCTGTTCCCAAATAAAAAAGAAATACATTTTTTAGGCTTATTTAGAACAAGCACCGGCCGATCCACCGTTGCATCTAAATCTACGCCAAGTCTTTTGCTGGTATAAATTTAGACCATTTTCTACAACTAAAACAGGTGTAGAAAATGAGGAGATGGACCTGCTGGTCCGTCCCCTTTTTTAGACCTGGCATGAGAAAATGTCGCCGATTGCGGCGCAATTAGCCTTTGCACCGCAATCTGTGCCAGAAATACACCTAATAGACATATTTCTGGTTAGTAAATGACCCGTGTGTATTTAAACACCATCTGCTCCCAATATAGCAAATTTTTTGGAATGTTTGTGTAAGGCCTCATGCACACGACCGTTGTGTGCATCCTTGGCCGTTGTTCTGTTTTCCGTAATTTTCTGCGGACCCATTGACTTTCAATGGGTCCGTTGAAAACTCGGAAAATGCACCGTTGTTCATCCGCGGCCGTGATCCGTGTTTCCTGTCCATCAAAAAAATATGACCTGTCCTATTTTTTTGACGGACAACGGTTCACGGACCCATTCAAGTCAATAGGTCCGTGAAAAAAACACGGATGCACACAAGATTGGCATCTGCGTCCGTGATCCGTGGCCGTTGGCAACTTTCACACAGACGGATCGTGAAAACTCATATCCGACAGTATATTCTAACACAGAGGCGTTCCCATAGTGATGGGGACGCTTCAATTTAGAATATACTACGTTATAATATACTACGAACTGTGTACATGACTGCCCCCTGCTGCCTGGCAGCACCCGATCTTTTACAGGGGGCTGTGATCCGCACAATTAACCCCTCAGGTGCCGCACCTAAAGGGTTAATTGTGCGTATCATAGCCCCCTGTAAGAGATCAGGTGCTGCCAGGCAGGAGGGGGCAGACTCCTCCTACTGGTAAGTGAAAGGTCTGTGCGGCGCGTTGCCTATAGCACAGACCTTTAGGTGCGGCACCTGACGGGTTAATTGTGCGGATCACAGCCCCCTGTAAAAGATCGGGTGCTGCCAGGCAGCAGGGGGCAGTCATGTAAACAGTTCGTAGGATATTCGAACTTGAAGCGTCCCCATCACTATGGGAACGCCTCTGTGTTAGAATATACTGTCGGATATGAGTTTCACGATCTAACTCAAATCCGATGGTATATTCTAACATAGAGGCGTTCCCATTGTGATGGGGACGCTTCAAGTTAAAATATACCATCGGATTGGAGAAAACTCAGATCCTATGGTATATTAACTCCTGACTTTACATTGAAAGTCAATGGGGGACGGATCCGTCTGCAATTGCACCATATTGTGTCAACGTCAAACGGATCCGTCCCCATTGACTTGCATTGTAAGTCAGGACGGATCTGTTTGGCTCCGCACGGCCAGGCGGACACCAAAACGACATTTTTTTCATGTCCGTGGATCCTCCAAAAATCAAGGAAGACCCACGGACGAAAAAACGGTCACGGATCACGGACCAACGGAAACCCGTTTTGCGGACCGTGAAAAAATACTGTTGTGTGCATGAGGCCTAAAGGGGTTTTCCAGGATTTTAATATTAATGACCTATCCCGAGTATAGTACAAAAGAATTTAGACTAGAACCTTCAGAATCACAGGTGCATAACCATGAAGCAAACATAATAATTAAAACAAAATGGCTGCACACCATTATACATACAAACAATAGAGCTAAGAAATGGGGGTCATTCTAAATAAAAGTGTTACAATACCGACCCATCTACCTGGGACTTCTGAGCAGAGTATGTATGTATGTAGCTGGTCTCTACACTGCCCTGAATATTGTAGGCTTAAAAAAGTCCAAAGAGAGGCAGTATATTTAGTGTTAGGGACCCATCTGCGGAAGCCACCTTGACGACTGGTAGATGGGCCCGACACATGTTTGAGCAAATATGTGGGCTAAGAGCTTCCATTAACTCATTTATAGTCTGTATTGTACCACTTTTACTTAGAATGACCCCCATTTCTTAGCTCTATTGTTTGTATGTATAATGGTGTGCAGCCATTTTGTTTTTTATTATGTTTGCTTCATGGTTATGCATGTAGCTGGTCTCTACACTGCCCTGAATGTTGTAGGCAGTGATGGTCAGTTCGTCAGCGAACACATGCGGGCTGCCATCTTGACTCACCCGTCCGGCGATGCACAGGTAAGACCTTGCCTGTGCCGCGAGCCGGTCGGAAATCAAATGCGGTCACCGGGAGCAGGCAGTTCCGAGAACAGCTACCAGGGGCCTTCATCGGGCTGTTCTCGGAACTGCCTGCTCCCGGTGAGCGCATTTGATTTCAGACCGGCTCCCGGCACAGGCACAGGTAAGGGCTTACCTGTGCGTAACCGGACGGGTGAGTCAAGATGGCAGCCCGCATGTGTTCGCTGGCGAACACTGCGAACTGACCATCACTGATTGTAGGCTTAAATAAGTCCAAAGAGAGGCAGTATATTTAGTGTTAGGGACCCATCTGCGGAAGCCACCTTGATGCCTGGTAGATGGGCCCGACACATGTTTGAGAAAATATGTGCGCTAAGAGCTTCCATTAACTCATTTATAGTCGGTATTGTACCACTTTTTTTTAGAATGACCCCCGTTTATTAGCTCTATTGTTTGTATGTATAATGGTGCACAGCCATTTAGTTTTTTTACTATCCCGAGTCAATTCGTTCCAAAACTTCATTTTAATGCTGTACGTCCAAAGTTGTGCACGACTTTGGTGAACAACATCGGCCTTCGATTCTACGACTTTAAAGTCATTTTAAAGCATGAATCCAAAGTCAGAGGTACCAACCTCTCCTTCTCTACAACCAGCTGATTGATGTGGGTCCCAGGTGTCGGACCCCTACCGATCTGATATTCATGACCTATCTCGAGGATAGGTCATCAATATCAAAATCGTGCAAAACCACTTTAGTTTAAAAAGCACAACAAATGCGACGGTGCAGTGTGTTTGTTAATATCAGCCATACATTTACCCATAGCTATATCTGTCAGTGTCACACTGACATTTACTATTGCCGTCATTGAATTAAAGAGCTTAAAAAGGAGGAGTGAGAAATGAAAATTTAGGGGTCCTCAGAGTGTCATACCAATCAGGCCAGTCGGAGCATTTTTGATTTGGGTAGAATTCAGTCATGAATTTAACTTTTGGACCAATTCAGTCAAATCGGACTCAAAGAAATTCAAAATCTTCGCTCATCTCTACTTGCCAATCATCTTTCCAAAATATATATATTTTTAAACAGTTTTTATTAGGTTTTAATCAGGATACCATAAATTGTACAGCCAGCAGAACAAATATAGCAATAAGACAACAATCCTACAATCTTAGCCTTACACATTCGGGGTTGTGTAAAAGCATGGTTTTTGTATTGGTCGCTTATTGTCTTCTAAGATTGAATTATACCAATTTCCTTATACCTTATCACTTCTTTTAACCCCTTCAAGACCTTGCCACGTTCCATTTTTTTGCTTTTTTATGCCTTGCCTTCCTGAAGCCATAACTTACTTTTCCATTCACAGGCGTGTGAAGGCTCGTCTTTCACGCAGGAAGTTGTACTTTCTAATGGCACCATTTACAGAGTTCTGCATGTGGAAAAACAGACCCATTTTCATTCTCTGGGTCAGGACAATTGCAACAATACAACATTTATATAGTTTTTCTTGTGGTTTAAGGCTGTAAAAAAAAAAAACTTTGGAAAAAGTTTCTCATTTGCATTGCCATATTAACATCTCTTATTTTTATTTATACAGAGCTGTGTAAAGAATCATTTTTTGCGGGACAATCGTAAAACTACAACTGTAGTTTTTATTGAAGGTGAAGTAAAAAAAACACGAATCAGAAATTGCTATTTTTTTTCCAAGGTCTTCATAGGAACATATCTGGCTTACTCGATCCCCACTATGGGTAGCTGTTTAAAACAGCAGGCATCTGGCAGCTATGGTGCCCGCAGTGCTTGCAATCTTTAAATAACCAACTCCCAAGTTATATTTACTTTGGGTGGTCGGGAGGAGGTCAAGTGCGTCACTCAACTAAATCTGCTACTGTATCACCAATAGCTCGTACCATTTGTAATATTGGAGTGTTTTTATTTGGTAGATGCACTTTTGGGTGCCCAGGCACTAGATCTGGGATTACTACCCTGTAACCTCCATAGAAGGAAAAATATGAACCTGTGTGCCACCAGTTGTCACCCGCTTCTCTTCCTTGTTATGGCCAACAGCATAATGGAGATTAAACACCGGTTCTCCTAATCTGTAGGATTCTTTTTGGTTGAAGGAATGAAAGACAGATTCATAGGAATCAATGTTTGAAAAGCATGTAGCACTGCATTTTAACATCAAATCTATAGGCGCCTTTTACACCAACGATACAGATTGGCTCAGGATGCGTTCAGTAAAACTCGCACCATTTTGCAAGCAATTCAGTTGGTTTTGTCTGCGATTGCGTTCAGTTTTTTCCACACGGGTGCAATACAAACATATCTTAGCAACCATCAGTGAAAAACGCATTCCATCCGGACTTGCTTGCAGATGCAATGAGTTTTTTACTGAAGCCCCATTCACTTCTATGGGGCCAGGGCTGCTTGAAAAACGCTGAATATAGAACATGCTGCGTTTTTCACGCCACGCAGAACTGATTAGTGATGAGCGGCAGGGGTCATATTCGAATTTGCGATATTTCGCCAATATTTTGTAGAGTATTCGTTGAATATTCGCAAATTCGAATATTCTACGATTTTTTTACTCGAAAAATCGGCAAGGTAATGATCGTGTAATATGCGAATTTTGGTCATGCGATTTTTTTTCAACTTGCAACTATTAGACAAAGAAGATTATAGCACTATATTAGCTAAATTGCTCTATATTATTTTTTTCCGAAAATTTGCTATATTGCTATAACTTCGTTTTTTAGAATATTCGTAATATTCTAAAACAAGAATATATAGCAATATAGTGAATATTCGAAAAAAAAAGAATTTAAAGCAATTCAGATAATATAGTGCTATAATTTTTTTTTTATAGTTGTAATTTTTTTCCAATCTGAACTTCAGATGATAAAAAAATTACAACTATTAGACAAAGAAGATTATAGCACTATATTAGCTAAATTGCTCTAAATTCGTTTTTTTGTCTAATAGTTGTAAGTTAAAAAAAATCGCAATAAAAATTTGAAAATTCGCAAACACTACTCCTAAAGTCAAATATACTGCAGCCTTCTCATTGGCCCACAAGCTAGAAGCAGGGAGGGATCATGTGTACTGATTTAAAAAAAAATCGAATATTCGAAATTACGAATATATATCACTATATTCTAAATATTTGCAAATTTTCGAAGTACCTATATTCGCGACACAAATTGTCATGTACACAGACCCATTAAAATAAATGGGTCAGGATTCAGTGTGGGTGCTATGCATTCGCATCGCACCCGCGTGGAAAACCCACTCGTGTGAAAGAGGTCATAGAAATGGGGTCTTTGGACAGATTCTTAAATGCAAAATAAGAGCATGCCGAGACTGGGAAGTGGAATTCAATCAGACCGGGTATTCAAAAATAAACTGCTCAATAATACAACAGTATATATTCAACCCTTCACACAGTTGGACAAGCTCAGTCTGGAGACTCTTCTCTGCATATAGGACAAATATTATATCACTCCCTGCCGGCAATCTTTTTACTCCGATTTTCAACTGCTCTAGAACATGGACCTTAGCACAAGATGGATCATTTCCAAACAGGTCTATATCTATATAGCATAATCTGTCTGCAAAAGGCATTGGATATGGTTGAGAACCAAGGCTAAGAAACCCTTCTGGAGAGGCTTGGGGGCCATTACTGCAAGGTGTGACCTTGGAAGAAGATGCAGAGTCACTAGAATCCTCAGGATGTGAATAAATCCAAACAATCTCTCGTTTCAGTAGAAGATCTAGGTTGGACTTCTGAGCGGCAATAGGAGACCAACTTTGAACCAGCAATCCACCAGGAAGCAATTGTTCTCTCGTCTTTGACTCCTCAAGGAATCTGAGAATTTCCTCTGGTCCCAGAACAGATAGCTTTTTGGATCTGTCTTCATTATTCACTCGAGACTCCAGTAACCTGAGTTTTGCTTCCAACTGGTCAGCAGAAACAAGTACAGGTATCACTGCCTAATGGGGAACACAATGAACATAGGAGAGAGGTTCAGATTCAAAAGATTTAATGCAATAAATAGATTAATTGTTATAAAAGTAGAAGAGGAACAAATGGAAAACAACAAAACTAGTTCTGAGCAAATCGAAGTAATCAAAGTGGACTTCAATCCAAATTTCAGGGAAAATTCAATTTGCTACGAAGCCAAATTTCCTTATGCTTCATGGTAACAAAACAATTTTCTCTGAAATGGCATTAAAAATAAAATCATACTTAACTCATCCATTTGAGCGCGAAGAGGCTGTCGCAGCCATCTTGCTTGAATTTCCAGCTCAAAATCTTGTGCGCGATGACCCATGACATCCCCGCCGCATGAGATTTTGTGCTGGCTTTTTAAGCAAGATGGCCAAGATGGCCTCTTTGTGCTCAAATTGATAAGGCAAGTACAATTTTTTTTTTTTTTTTTTTAAATGATCAACCCCTGTAAGACCTTAATAATAATCTCAGATGCCACGATCAGCAATGAACCTGGCATCTGAGAGGGTTGAATGACAGGTGGTGGAGCAATAGCCATCCCCAGTAGTCATTTCGCCCGGTACTTACAAAGAAAAAGCGGAATCAAATCTCTAAACAAAAAAACAAAAAAAACATAAAAAATAAAAAATAAACAGATTAAAAAAATAGATAAGTTATTCCAACCAATAGTCAAATAATTAAAGTTTGTAAATTGAAGAAGATTGAACATTCAAACACATGTATTACCAGTTTGCCAAGGAAATTGTAATACTTTCACTCTGCTCATACTATTATGGTATTATTGATGATCCCAGTTTGATACACTGGACATTTAATGACAAGGTGCAGAACTTTATTACAACATTGGTTTGTTAGTCTAGTTAAATTGCTAGTTAAATATTAATATTGATAAGATATGGTGGGGGAGGGTTTATTTAGCTGTACTTGACTAAGGGACCTGTTAATTGGTTTTGGGGTGAGATTGGATTCTCCACGAGCAAAGAGATGCATGGTTTTCTTCCTTTTTCTTCCCTGTGCAGACAGGCTGAAGGTGCCATTGTGGAATACTAAGGGGCTAAAAAGGTAGGCTTAAGCTTATGGCAGTGTTTAAGCTCATTAAAAACACACCAGGTACAGTTGTGGTAGCAGAAACTCATCTGACTAAATATGATGTAAGGAAATACTATGGTCACAGTTCAGAACTTCAGTCAGCAAAATTAGAAATTGCCACTAGTCTTCCTTATTCACTCCTGTTAATAGGAAGCTAAGGTTAACACTAAGTTCTTCACCAGAACTTGCTGCAAGGCTAGTTGGATTGGAGAAAAATCACATTATGTCTGGAGTAAGGTATCAGAAAATTGGTGCAAGTTCACTGGAAGCAGACATTCTAGAAAGAACAGAATGAGTGCAAAGAGTTGTAGAACCAGGAGAGACAGATCGTGCCTAAACAGCAGATTGGTTAATGCAGAAACTTGACACAGTCAGAATAGCAGGAAAATCAGAAGCCAAATCAAGAAACAAGGGGTTAAATCAAGAAAACAAGCCAATGTAGGTACACAGTGTTGACAAGCAGATCTTCAGTTCAGACATAAAGCATAGAAGTACAAAAAGAGCCACTTTACACAATCACAGAAAACTGGCAATGATTGACTAAAAACCTCCACCTAGCTCTGGGTTTGTATGCTGAGCCAGGAACCATGCACATTATGGCTTGCTAAACTAGTCCCGACAGAAACTACATTTTTTGTATTAGCCATGGAAAACCACCTCTTTTTGCTTGAACTCTTCAATGTTGTTGGAGTGTAATTTATGATGCAGGCAGCTCTTCTCAGCATCCTCCCAATGAACCTTCCAGGAGTTCAGCTCCACGCCCAATACTCTCATTCTTCCCCACCTACTTAGCACAATTTAGCCTAATGCCCCCCTCCCCAATTACACGATCATTCCCTGCCCAGTACTTTGTGGAACATGCTCAGTCCCTTTTTCATGGTGCAGTATGGGCACTTCCTACTCTAGTACTGTGCATTTCTGCACCCTATTAGCCTCCTGGACTATATCTCAGATAAACCAGAGAAGGAAACGGTCTTCTCCCAGCTTCTCCATTTGCAGGCCTGTACCCCAGTAGCAGTAATAATTTGGTGACATGGCATCTGCTATGCTCAGTAGGACCCACACTGGCTTGGGGATGATGAACTGTGTTCACCAGGGAAGCGGGGTTAGGCAATATTTTTTTAACCAATTAAACTAAACTAACTAACTTAAACTACAGGGACAGCACAACTGTAAGGGGGCAGCATTAATGAGAGAGAACTACTGTTAGGGGGTCACTTTAGGGATAGCACAGTTTTAGGCTATACACTAATTGCCAGCATTACTGTAAAGGCGGAACTAAGGGGGCATAACTACTGTGTGAAGACAGTAAGGGGGTATTCTACTATATAGGGCACTGAGGGGGCATTCTATAAGGGGGAAAAACTACTGTGTGGAATTAGCTAACTGAATTTTGGTGCAGACGCAGCTTCAACACTCCAACAGCAGCCGCCGCATGGTGTCTGCCTCACAATGTTTTTAATAGAAGCACTGCATTTAATGGCCAGCAGTTTAAAGTTGTGACTGTGCAAAGAAGGGAGTTTCCCGCTTGGCACTGTGTCCAGATGGATGCCGCTTAAAGCAGTGACAGGTGTCCGCTTGAGGTTTAGCTCAATTCAGTGGAGCTCAACCACGAGTGGGTCCACGGCCTTCAAAGTGAACAACCGCAGTGGTTTCTGCAGCAGATTTTGACAGCATCAAAGTCCGCCATGTGAACACACCTTAAGGGGGAATAAAGGGGATTGGGTCGGTGTCACGGATGATGTTGCAGATAGCTGGAAGTTATGGATAAACATCCGACTGGCTGGATCCCAAACTAAGGAGCATAAAGGTGACCCCTATAAAACCCTAAGAGCTCACCCTGACTGCTAAGCACATACAAGGGTCTCAGAGGTAGACGATTGCATGCCCTCGTACCTAGACTGTGTGACACCTGAAAACCCTATAATAGTGAGGGGACGCGACCACTGGCTCCCTGCACTTAATACGGAGGGAGTCAGGGTCACCTTGAATCAAACCAGCAAGGAAACACAAAACATGAAAGGACTTATCTGAACAAGCAGCAACAGAAGTCTCCAACAGTGAACACTTCAATCCAGGAAGTAGTATAAACCGCAAAGTGAGGCAGTATGGGAGGGAATATAAAGGAAAGAGGATTAGTCTAAATAGGTGACACCTGGGAGAAGGAAATGAGATGACAAAGTGAAACCAAAACAAAGAACATCATGCAAGAGGTAGAAAAGGACGTCTGTCAGACCTTCTCACAGAAGTGGCGGTGCCAGTCGGATTATGCAGATAAAGATTGGATGGAGTTAGTGCTGTACCAATAGAGTTACATTTATCTGGGTCTGTCTCTCTAGAGATAGAAATGGGGGTTAGGGTGTTAATGTCATCACTAGGGTAGAAAAACACCGCTGGCCGACACTAACACCTAGTGATAGTAATGGAGGTGTCCGTCAGATGCCTCCATTATAAAACCACACTAAAGTGTGAAAAACCCCACAAAAAAAAAAAAAAAAATTTAATAACCACTCCAGCCCTTTAACTCCTTAAGGACACAGCCATATTTCACCTTAAGGACCAGGCCATTTTTGGCAAATCTAACCATTGTCATTTTAAGTGGTGATAACTTTAAAACGCTTTGACTTATCCAGGCCATTCTCAGAATGTTTTTTCGTCACATATTGTAATTCATGACACTGGTAAAATGAAGTAAAAAAAATAATAATTTTTATTTATAAAAAAATACCAAATTTACCAAAATTTGGGAAAAAATTGCAAATTTCCAAGTTTCAATTTTCTCTACGTCTATAATACATACTAATACCTCCAAAAATAGTTATTACTTTACATTCCCCATATGTCTACTTCATGTTTGGATCATTTTGGGAATGACATTATAGTTTTTGGGGACGTTACAAGGCTTAGAAGTTTAGAAGCAAATCTTGAAATTTTTCAGAAATTTTCAAAAAACCAATTTTTAGGGACCAGTTCAGGTCTGAAGTCACTTTGTGAGGCTTACATAATAGAAACCACACAAAAATGACCCCATTCTAGAAACTACACCCCTTAAGGTATTCAAAACTAATTTTACAAACGTTGTTAACCCTTTAGGTGTTCCACAAGAGTTAATGGCAAATGGAGATAAAATTTCTGAATTTCGTTTTTTTTTTTGGCATATTTTCCATTTGAATCCATTTTTCCAGTAACAAGCAAGGGTTAAAAGCCAAACAAAATTCTATATTTATTGCCCCGATTCTGTAGTTTGCAGAAACACCCCATATGTGGCCGTAAACTACTGTACGGGCACACAGTAGGCCCAGTAGGGCGTAGAGGGAAAGGTGCGCTGTGTGGTTTTTGGAAGGCAGATTTTGCTGGACTGGTTTATTTACACCATGTCCCATTTGAAGCCCCCCTGATGCACCCCTAGAGTAGAAACTCCATAAAAGTGACCCCATTTTGGAAACTACAGGATAAGGTGGCAGTTTTCTGGGGACTATTTTTAAGGTACATATGATTTTTGGTTTATCTATATTACATTTTTGTGAGGCAAGGTTACCAAAAATAGAAATTCTGAAATTTCATCTCCATTTGTCATAAACTGTTGAGGATCACCTAAAGGGTTAATAAAGTTTGTAAAATCAGTTTTGAATACTTTGAGGGGTGTAGTATCTTAGATGGGGTCGCTTTTATGGAGTTTCTACTCTAGGGGTGCATCAGGGGGGCTTCAAATGGTACATGGTGCCAAAAAAAAAAGGCCATCAAAATCTGCCTTCCAGAAACCATATGGCGTTCCTTTCCTTCTGTGCCCTGCCGTTTGGTCATACAGCAGGTTACGACAACATATGGGGGGTTTCTGTAAACTGCAGAATCAGGGTAAGAAATATTAAGTTTTGTTTGGCTGTTAAACTTTGCTTTGTTATTGGAAAAAAAAAAATGATTAAAATGGAAAATTTGCCAAAAAATGTATGTTTTGGCACCGTTTTTTTTTTTTTGGACCGTGTTCATCTGTGGGGTTAATTCATGGGGGTATATTTTATAGAGCAGATTCTTACGGACGCGACGATACCTAATATGTCTAATTTTTTAATTTATTAATGTTTTACACTATATTATCTTTTTATAAACAAAAAAAAAACATTTTGGTATCTCCATAGTCATTTTTTTTCCCGTTTTTAGCCGATTATCTTAGGTAGGGGCTAATTTTTTTGTGGGATGAGAGGACGGTTTTATTGGCACTATTTTGGGGGTCATATGACTTTTTGATCGCTTGCTATTGCAATTTTTTTGCACCGTTTTTATTTTATTTTTTTGACCCTGTTAATCTGAGGGGATAGGTCATGGGGGATTTTTATAGAGAAGATTCTTACGGACACGGCGATACCTAATATGTCTACTTTTTTTATTTATTTTAGTTTTACGAAATAATATTTTGGAAAACATTTATTTTTTGTTTTAGGGTCTCAAGTCTGAGAACCATAGTTTTTTATCCGATTGTCAGTGACTAAATTGGGATATAAATTTTGTACTCCATGGAAGTGTGGTACTCCCTAAAGCAACCAATAATGCAGAGGCCCGGATGATCGGGGCACGTGTCACACTGAGTGGTGGTGTCCTTCTGCATCCCCCTCCTGTGACACACTCTGCACCTTTTTTGGGTCTGTCCCTTCTTTCCAGTATGGGGGACCACACCTGGAAAGTGTTAGCCAGGGATGATCCGGGCGCCTCCATTTCCCGAGGTACTCCGGCCTGCTCTTTCCCGGTCAGAACAGATCAGGTCCTTGAGGACTGCCTCATAGAACTGAAGAAATGTCCCTTGTGTTGCCAGCGCTCCGGGACAGCACAAAAGAGTTGTCCAAGGCAACCTGAACCAAGTAGACCGCAAGTTTTTTGTACTATGCACATAGATCAACTCCTCCCATATACTGATCGTAGTCGACGATACACTCGGGCTTGAGGACCGTTGCCGCGATACCTCGCACAGGGACAGGGGTAATGCCGTTACCGTGAATTGTGGACAGTTCAAGGACATCCCTTTTGTCCTTATATCTGACTAGCAACAGGTTTCTACTGGTAAGGGCACGGGTCTCACCTCTGGAGATAGGTACCTGGAGGGGGTGGGTAGGGAGGCCGCGTTGATTTTTCCGCGCGGTCCCACAAGCGGACATGGATCTGGCGGCGAGGGACTGGAACAAGGGGATACTAATATAAAAGTTATCTATGTACCCTTATCTAGCAGTGGGTGCATAAGGTCCCACACAAGTTTCCCGCTAACACCCAGAGTGGGGGGACATTCTAGGGGTTGAATACGGGAATCTCGCCACACGAAACTTGTAAGTGTACCCTGAGGTACTCTCACAAAGTTTGTACAGCTTCACACCATACCTCGCCCACTTTGAGGGAACATACTGGCGGAAAAGGAGTCTCCCCTTGAAAGCAATGAGAGACTCATCAACCGCGACCTCCCTTCTAGGTACATAGGCCTGTACAAATTTGGCCCCAAAGTGATCGATGACCGGCCTGATTTTGGACAGGCGATCATAGGCAGGATCACCTTGGCGGGGACATGCTGCATTATCTGCATAATGCAGGCATTTCCGGATGGCCTCAACCCGGGAGCGTTTCATGGCCGTACTATAAAGTGGGGTCTGGTAGAGGACGTCCCCACTCCAGTAATGCCTGACACTGGGTTTCTTGACTAGGCCCATGTGCAGCACGAGGCCCCAAAATGTCCTCATCTCGGCTGCACTGACCGGAGTCCAGCCACCTGGAGACCGGGTGTTTAGCAACGAACTGTTGGGCGTACAAGTTCGTCTGCTCCACCATCAGATTTACAAAGTGGTCACTGAAAAAAAGACTAAAATTGTCGTATTCAGTGAAGCCCACTGTGGAAATCTGGATTCCTGGTTGGCCTACAAAATCAGGAATCACGGACTCATAACGCTCTGGGGTATACCAGACAAGTTCACTGGCAGGGGGCTCCGGTGGATTTAACTGGTGGGCCGGAAAACTAGTACGAGCCCCAGAGCTGCTCGTACTAGGGTGGGTCACCTTGCTCCGCCTGCCGTCGTCTCCGCCGCTTTGGGGGCTCATCATCATCGCTAGATTATGAGGAGGACGCGGATGACAAAAGAAAAGTGGGGGTCATCCTCGTCCTCACTGGGACTCTCGGTCTCAGATGCAAGCTGGGCGTATGCCTCCTCAGCCCAGATCATTCGGCAGGCCATAGGGGAGTGTGTGTGCGTGCGTGGAAAACTATTTGGTGGGCGTGTGTGTGGGGGCACGGGTGTTCGCGAACTCACCCTAAACCTAACAGACAAAAAAAAAAAGACTAACAAAAAAATAATAATTCAAAATCGCTGATCAACCGTCCGAAGTTGATCAGCGGTGGGGTGTGTGATACGCTAACAGTGGCCGGACGCTAAGAGTGACGGCCACAGTCAGCGTACGCACCAAAAAAAAGTTGTGGGGGGCAGGTGGGCAAGCTGCAGCACCCCTGGGGGGTCTAGGGTCAAACAGCTGTGCTCTGGACCCCAGACACCCGATTTAGGGTGATAAAATCTAAAAAAAAAAAAATTTTCTTCTCACTAATTTTGTCTAAAATATCCCTGCCTAACCTAAACTTTTCTTAACCTTTCCCTAATTACCTGGGTGCTGGGGCACAGATGGGGGTGCTGGGGCACAGATGGGGGTGCTGGGGTGCTGGCTGGAGAACCGTGCAGCTCTGGCGAGAGGAGGAGAGGAGCGCTGCGGTAATTTGAACCTCCCGCCCGCCCAGCCGACCAATGAGAGCGATCCTGAGAGGTGATGTCACCATCACCTCTCAGGATCGCAGGATGGTGATTAGTGGTGTATCACACCACCGATCACCATCCTGTTCTGGGTTATCGGGTCCCCAGAGACCCGAATAACCTGGAAACGCAGCAAACCGCAGGTCTGAATTGACCTGCGGTTTGCTGCGATCGCCGACATGGGGGGGTCACAGGGCCCCCCGGCGTATTTTGGCCAAGGTGCCTGCTCAATGATTTGAGCAGGCACCGGGTTCCGATCACCGTGGAATCGGAACTATACATGACGTACCGGTACGTCATGTGTCCTTAAGTACCGGGAGCACATGCCGTACCGGTACGTCATGTGTCCTTAAGTACCGGGACAACATGCCGTACCGGTACGTCATGTGTCCGGAACAGGTTAAAGGGATTGTCTCATTTAAGCAAATAGCATTTATCATGTAGAGGAAGTTAATACAAGGCACTTACTAATGTATTGTGGTTATCCAGATTGCTTCCTTTGCTGTCTGGATTAATTTTTCTATCACATTATACACTGCTCGTTTCCATGGTTACGACCACCCTGCAATCCATCAGTGGTGGTCGTGCTTGCACACTATAGGAAAATAACTAGCATGTGTGCGGTGCCATGATTCCGGACACCGTGTATAGTGTAATAGAAAAATAAATCCAGCCAGCAAAGGAAGCAATATGGACAATCACAATCCATTAGTAAGTGCCTTGTATTAACTTCCTCTACATGATAAATGCTATTTGCTGAAGACCCTTTCATTTATTGCATATAAGGCAACTGCACGGTTCTGGCTTTCCCGTAACACCCCTACACTAAGATATCTGGAAAATAATTTAAACCTATTGTGACACAGTGAGGGGTTTTGTCTGGGAAGGCAGGTATTTTCCTCCCAGCATCTGATGCCAGGTGACTCTTGAGGTCCAATACCGGACCGGAGTTTAAGTGCCGATCTGGGTTTTGCCAGCACCTGGCTGTCTTTACATAGGCAGCTGGGCTCAGCAGTTGAGTCTCTGTGTTGGGATCTGAGGGACTGGAGGGCTGAGAGCCATGTGCAGGGGGAACAGGCCCCCTAAAGTCTGCTGTGGACGACTACTGGAGGCAGAACTGCCAGCAAGGTGACTTGTGCAATATGAACTTTCCATTGTGTGTGAATTAACACCAAAGACTGTGACATGTTGTTCTGTACAAATGGAACTTTCCATTTGTGTGTGAAATAACACGAAAGACTACAAAGTGACGTGTTGTTTTGTGCAACTGCCGTAAGTGTGAATATACACTGAAGTTTGAGTTAAGAACTTGTATTTTGTCTCTGTACTGCATCTGCTTACCCTATCTACCAGAGCGAAACCCACAATTGGATGATGGCAAAGCGCAGTGAGGCTGTCTTGAAGGCCGAAATATTTTTTCTTTTTTTTTTCCGGGCACAGTTGTATGTCTTGCATCAAACCAGCGAGATTACAACCCGTGTCCCTCTACAAAAAGGAAGCTGTCGTGGAAGCCCTCTTGGAGGCTAACCTCCAACAGCGGGAGGCTAATAAGCAGCAGCAAGAGACAAACCAGCTGCTGTTACAACATGTGATGGCTTTACAGGTGGCAGGAGCATCCCAGAGCGTCCACGATTCCCGGAAAGCGGTCCATGTGGCGATCCGCAAGATGACCCCCTCGGATGGCGTCGAAACCTACCTTTTGGTGTTCGAAAAGGAGGCCGTGAGGGAGAAGCTACCCCAAGATCAATGGGCTGAGGTTATCGCTCCGTTCCTGGCATCCGGACCCCAGCAGGTGTATTTCGACTTACCGGACGATCAAGTGGCCGATTACCCGAGAGTAAAGGGTGAGATTCCGGCAAGACTGGGGGTGAATGTGTTGGTCCGGGCCCAGCGGGTGCATCAGTGGGAGTTTAACCTGGCTGAACCTTCAAGACCTCAGTATTATGATCTATTACAACTGTTTAAAAAATGGCTGCAGCCTGACGTGCAGAGTTCCACTGCTATGCTGGACCGTCTGTTAGCTGATATATTCTGGAGGGCTTTGCCATACCCTCTTCAGCACTGGATCAACCAGGTGTCTCCTGGTAATAACCTTGAGATGGTGGACCTGGTGGAACGCTATGAGGCTATCAGAAATCTACAAGGGGGTTATTTTGGGATGAGGACAGTCAAACCCTGGAAATCTCCACCCAGAACTGGCGATCTGTGCCAACAAAACCCACCCGGGATGTGCCCCCTACAGACCCAGATCCGATAGTCTTCTGGCTGTGCCAGACGCCTGGCCACGTAAGGGCTGACTGTCCCCGTCGGGGTGAGCCCATGGACACTAATTAGAGCTACCGCCACTCATAATATGCCAGAAAGCTATGTGCCTCCGGTACCCCAGAGACTATAGACAACAACCACTTGTTCCAGGTGGAAGTAGGAAACACTCTGGCGGTGGCGTTGCTGGACTCAGGGAGTCTGGTGTCCCTGGTAAGGGCTACACTGGTACGGCCCGCTAAGTATACTGGCCGGAAAGTCGGGGTAATGTGTATTCATGGAGTCTTAAAAGACTACCCCACAGCTATGGTGTGTCTATCCATGGTTGCCGGCAGGTGGATCCATGAGGTGGCCGTCGCCATCAAACTACACTATGAACTAATATTAGGGAACAACTTTCGGGTCTTCACGGCACTGTGGCTTGCTATGAGAATTATCGATACCCATGAGACAGGGGTAACCCTAGCACAGTGGCCCTGCTCAGGGGGGAGACCAGAACCCTGGGAACTAGAGACCGAAGGTCCAGCGGTAGGGGTGACCGCCACTTTGGTGGAAGAGACAACCCCGCTAAGTGTTATGGTGGGAGATGTGGAGGACTTGCCGCCGGGGCCTGAATTGGCACACCTCAATGTCTCCATGGTTAATTTTGGTACCGCCCAAAGTCAGGACCCAACCCTATCCGAAGCCTTGGAAAATGTGTTAATAGTAGATGTTGAACCTTAACAACCTGGGGCAGAGTCAGTGTTTCCCCGTTTTGTGGTTCATCAGGATATGTTGTATGGGGTAAACCAACTACAGGGTGAGCCTATTGAACAGTTGATGATCCCCAAGGCTTATCGCAAACTTGTGTTAGTTCTTGCCCACCAACACGTTCTTGGGGGTCACCTGGGGCTGCAGAAAACTCAGGATCGTATTCTACAGCGAATTTACTGCCCCACCATATTCAGAGAGGTGAAAGAGTATTCTAAGTCTTGCCCGACCTGCTAGATAACTAGCCCCCAGCCACATTTCCGTAGTCCCCTAGTAGCTCTCCTGATTATCGAGGTACCGTTTGACCGAATAGCTATGGATCTCCTAGGCCCAGTACGGAAGGTTGCCAGTGGGCATCAACATATCTTAGTCATCCTAGACTACGCCACTCGGTACCCGGAGGCGGTGCCACTGCGACAAACCTTGGGCAAACTCATAGCTAAGGAGTTAATGGAGATGTTTTTCCGAATAGGACTAATTAAAAAGGTTCTGATCGACCAGGGGACGCCTTTATGTCCAAGGTGATGAAGGAACTCGGTAAGTTGCTGCACATAATACAACTATGGATGTCCGTTTACCATCCGCAAACGGAAGGTCTGGAAGAACGGTTTAACCAAACATTAAAAAATATGTTGAAAAGGGTTGTAGCTGGCCAGCTGAGACCTGTCCTGGGTTGCTAGTGTAGCTTGTATGTGTATACAGCTAGACCTGCCAATAGCCTTAGTGCAGTTTCTATGTTTATGTGTTAATGACAAAAGCAGAGTTATTTACTGTGACATCATGTTTTGGATGTCATATAACTGTTATATTTTGTGTTCACAGAAGCAGAAAAGATAATATGCCTTTAAGATTCATTTTATAGTGTAAGGTAGGCTCAGTGACAAAGCAAAAACAACAGAAAGTATAGTGTTAATCTGTTGTTGCCTGGCAGAATTCTAGACCAATCCCAGCCAGCTTCTCACACAGCCTGTCTGGGAATTCCCACAACTCCTGCTGCTAGAATCATTATTCACCAGAGACAGGAGCTGAAGAGACATTCACTTCACTGAGAGCTGAGTTTTATGGGAACAAGAGGCCAATATAGGTATTTAAAACAGTTATATAATGTTTATATTGTTAGTATTGTGTTTAGAACTGTATACTGAACTAGATATATATATGTGTTTACTTACAGTTCCACCAATTGCAACCATACAATTGCAAATACTAATTGCAAGCTACAAATTGCAACCATACAATTGCAAGCCTTCAGATTCCATATTGCAATCCAAATTGCATACAACCATACTAGATCATACTCAACCAATCTGCAAGTAGTCACTGCTAACTGCATACTGCAAGCAGAACTATTAGTTAGACCTCAGATATATCTATCAGAGAGATCATAAAGTGCTTAAATAACTTAAAGTGACAGTACAGATACTCAAGAGAGAAATATATCCACCATTTTATGTTGAATGACAAATATTGAACAGTTGGTCCACCATCTTAATCATACTGCCATTTTGTGATATCTTTTCAACACGTGTTATGTACATGAACTATCTGCTGTGGAGGCGGCAGTGTTATATGAAGAAAATTTGAAGTTAATAAAGAAGTTATTTTAAGCATTTGGTGTGCTCTTCAAACCTACTGTTTCCATAGAACGGCGCTAGAGGAATTACAGAGTAATAGACAGTCTGGTTAGACTAAAAGTCAGAGATATCAAAATTCTTCTAATGCCACAGCGCAAAAGGCACTTCATAGTGCTGCGCTTGCCACAGTGGAACTATTTCCCTCAGAGGGCGAAGCGATAGCGCTCCTCAACTTGCACAGTAAAAAGCGCATTAGAGCAGCGGAGCACCAACATATACCGCCACGCAGCAACTGTTCCCTGAGTGAGCAAGTAAAGACATCTCAGCGGAGCTACCATAAAGGCCATAGAACGTGCGCATTAGTCAAACTGCAGCAGACTCTTAAAGTGGCAGAACGGCAAAGGCAAGATAGTCAGAGAAAGAGAGCCAACACTCCCGCGATCCCTAGAGAGAGAGAAAGAGACACATGGTGGGAGGCAAAAGTCCAGAGCTAGAGTGCCTACACTGCTATCCATGGAGAGACCACTTACTGCAGTCAGCTAGTTTTACCACCACTATGCCCAAAGTCTGCAGCAGCGTATCCAAGCCAGCGCATCGCAAGTCATCACAGATCATCGCAAGTCATCACAAAGCATCGCAAGTCTGCACAGAGCATTGCAACTCAGCACAGAGCATCGCAAGTCTGCACAGAGCGAGTCACAAGTCAGCGCAGAGCATTGCATCACATGAAGAAAAGACAGGTCTCCTTTAAGGCACACATTTGTTCCAGCAACCTTCAAATCGCAGTATCCTGCTCTTCAGAATAAGGTAAGAGCTTTCCTTTTATTACTTATCATTGCATAAAGGCTTTGGCATAAAGAGACATTTTTGTGTTAAGATAAAGACTTTAATGTAAAATAAAGGACAGTTTGTATTACACGGACTCTATTGCATTTAAAGTGAAAGTCATTTATTGCATGCATTTATCGCTGTTACATTTAAAGTGAAAGTCATTTATTTATGCTTTTGTCAATATTGCATTTAAAGTGAAAGGACTCTTAATATTTGTATTGATTGTTATAGCATTTAAAGTAAAATGTCTGAGCCTAGCATTAGCATGCCACTGTTAGAGGATACAAAGATAGATAGAGTAGAAGTTGAAGAGCAGCGGAACCTGTCTGAGGTAGAAGATTCTTTTGTAGCATTAGTCTTGCCTCAAACAAATATAGCCCAAGCAGATGAACTAAGACGTTCATCACGTGCCAGAAACCCGACCCCAAAGATGTTGGAAAATTTGGAGCAAGAAGCAGCTTTAAAAGGAAAAAAGTTCGCCAGAATGTATGAAAAGTGGAAATCATACATTAAAGACATTCGTAGAAAGCTAAATAAAGAAAGTTTAAAAGTAACTTGAGTGATATGGTAGAGACGGTAGAAGAATCTGAATTAGAGCTTATGGAAGCATATGTCAACCTGCGGTCACTTGCGACACCTTCCCAGGATATTGTAAGGAACATGTACTGCGGTCACTAAAGATTTAGTAAAGCTCATGAGAGAACTATCATCTGCAGCAAACTATGATGAAGTTAAAGCAAGAAGTAGAATGAATGAGCTTTTTATGTGAGACTATGCTAGGTCCTTAGGGGGGACCACAATCTCAAGTGTGACTTCCTTCGCTAGCAGAAGTATCAGAGTCCTCAAATACTTCAGCCAAAATAAAGGAATTAGCTGAACAACTTGCTGTGAAGAAAGCATTGTCCCAGCAAGACCACAGAGAACAGTCCTAGCTAGACTTCCCGTTCTGGAACCTACTGTATTTTCAGGGAACGTACTGAAGTTCATAGAGTGGAAGGCATGTTTTTAAATGATCATTGAGCATCATAGCTTCAGTCCAGTTGTCAAGTTATTCTAAATTCTGATATATGTTGGTGGAGAAGCCAAGGAAGTTCTTGAAGGTAACTTCTATAGAAAAGACGAAGAAGCCTACAAACAAGCTTGGGAAAAATTGAATGCAAGATATGGTCATCCTTTCTTAGAACAAAGAGCCTTTAAAGGGACACTGAATAACTGGCCTAAAATAGGTCCTTAACAACACTTCAGACTCCAAAAGTATGGTGACTTCCTGCAAGCATGCAGCAATGCCATCCCACATGTTCAAGGACTGGAAGTACTTAACAACTATCTAGAAAACCACAGGATGCTAACTAAGCTACCTGTAGAAGTGGCTTTTAGATGTAATCGCTATTTGACTAAACAGTTAGATCTAGGTAAGAACTTCCCAATTTTTAAATAGTTCACTGAGTTTGTCAGTGAGGAAGCACGTATAGCATGTAATTCAGTAACAAAATCTTACGTCTTAAAATCCTTAGAAGAAAGGCCTGCAAGAGAGATAAGATGTGCTAGAGCAACTATGTATGCATAAGTACCAACAATTAAAAGGAGAAGTCCCCAGAGGAAAAGAAAAAAATTGTGCTGTATAACCAACTGTGTTTCGGGTGCCTAAGAAAAGGCCATGTTACTAAGGAGTGTAAGAAACAGGCAACATGCAGCTTTTGCAAAGGATGCCATCCTACACCACTACATGAAGAACGTCCAAAGAATGATAAATCCTCAATACCTTAAGATACTGAGGAAGGAAAGAAAGTATCGGTATTCTCTTGCAGAGTGAGGGAAGGAGAAAGCAATGGCAAATCAATAGTTGTACCATTGTGCATATTAAGTCCTAAAAGGAGGAACAAGAAGATATATGCCTATGTGCTACTGGATGCCCAGAGTGATGTCACCTTCATTGATCAAGAAATCTGCAAGAAATGACAAGTGGCTACAGAACCAGTAAAGCTCAAACTCACCACAATGACAGGGAGAGACACATTAGTGAACAGTCAAAGGGTCAAAGGACTGAGAGTTAGAGGACTTCATTCAAACTACACATTAGATCTACCTTCAGCTTATACAAAAGGCGATATACTTCTAGATCAAGATTGCATACCTACCTGTAAAACAGCTAGGGATGAGCGAACCAGAACTGTATAGTAAAAGTCCGGGTTCGGGTTCGGTGCTTTCTTGGCGCTTTTTGAAAGGCTGCAAAGCAGCCAATCAACAAGCGTCATACTACTTGCCCCAAGAGGCCGTCACAGCCATGCCTACTATTGGCCTGGCTGTGATTGGCCAGTGCAGCATGTGACCCAGCCTCTATATAAGCTTGGGTCACGTAGCGCTGCACGTCACTCTGGTGTGCTTACTGTAGGGAGAGGTTGCAGCTGCGACGTTAGGGCGAGATTAGGCAGTGATTAACTCCTCCAAAAGACTTCATTCAGTGATCGATCTACAGCTGTGGATCATTGAACTGCTGCTATTCAATTGCTCACTGTTTTTAGGCTGCCCAGAGCGTTTTTCATTCACTTTTTTCTGGGTTGATCGGCGGACATTTTGTGTCTTGTGGTGCGCCAGCACAAGCTGCCACCAAGTACATTTAACCATCAATAGTGTGGTTATTTTTTGGCTATATCCTACATCAGGGTCAAGCTGAGCCTGTCACTAAGTGCATTTAACCATCAATAGTGTGGTTATTTTTTGGCCATATACTACATCAGGGGCAAGCTGAGCCTGTCACTAAGTGCATTTAACCATCAATAGTGTGGTTATTTTTTGGCTATATCCTACATCAGGGTCAAGCTGTCATCAAGTGCATTTAACCATCAATAGTGTGGTTATTTTTTGGCCATATACTACATCAGGGGCAAGCTGAGCATGTCACCAAGTGCATTTAACCATCAATAGTGTGGTTATTTTTTGGCTATATCCTACATCAGGGTCAAGCTGTCATCAAGTGCATTTAACCATCAATAGTGTGGTTATTTTTTGGCCATATACTACATCAGGGGCAAGCTGAGCCTGTCACCAAGTGCATTTAACCATCGATAGTGTGGTTATTTTTTGGCTATATCCTACATCAGGGTCAAGCTGAGCCTGTCACCAAGTTATTCTCAATAACTTCACACACACGCTACTGTGCAATTCCAAGTCTAATTCTGTGTGTAAACGTATACCTGTCACCCAGCGCCTAAAAAATAGGCCTCAAATTTATTTTCATCCAAATCTGCCATTATTGCTTTAGCTGGTCAAGTTATTTAGTGTCTGTCAAAGCACAGTTTTTGTTCTGGGTTGAAATACAATTCCCAATTTTGCAATTCTCAAAATTAGTGGTTTCTGCTGTATCAGGCCTACTTTAAATCTATCCCCAAAAGGGTATATAAGATTCAAGGTGCAGATAGGGTTATTCTCAATAACTTCACAGACACGCTACTGTTCAATTCCAAGTCTAATTCTGTGTGTAAACGTATACCTGTCACCCAGCGCCTAAATAATAGGCCTCAAATTTATATTCAGCTAAATCTGCCATTACTGGTGTGCCTGTATTAGTGTAATACGATACCTAAATAGATAGCCAGATAGTGTTAGGTGACTGTAAAAAAAGGCCTGAATTTGAATTCAATACATTGGGCCAAATAATATTTTTCTTATTGTGGTGAACGGTAACAATGAGGAAAACATCTAGTAAGGGACGCGGACGCGGACATGGTCGTGGTGGTGTTAGTGGACCCTCTGGTGCTTGGAGAGGACGTGGCCGTTCTGCCACAGCCACACGTCCTAGTGTACCAACTACCTCAGGTCCCAGTAGCAGCCAGAATTTACAGCGATATTTGGTGGGGCCCAATGCCGTTCTAAGGATGGTAAGGCCTGAGCAGGTACAGGCATTAGTCAATTGGGTGGCCGACAGTGGATCCAGCACGTTCACATTATCTCCCACCCAGTCTTCTGCAGAAAGCGCACAGATGGCGCATGAAAACCAAGCCCATCAGTCTGTCACATCACCCCAATGCATATCAGGGAAACTGTCTGAGCCTCAAGTTATGCAGCAGTCTCTTATGCTGTTTGAAGACTCTGCTGGCAGGGTTTCCCAAGGGCATCCACCTAAACCTTCCCCAGCGGTGGAAGACATAGAATGCACTAACGCACAACCACTTATGTTTCCTGATGATGAGGACATGGGAATACCACCTCAGCACGTCTCTGATGATGACGAAACACAGGTTTCAACTGCTGCATCTTTCTGCAGTGTGCAGACTGAACAGGAGGTCAGGGATGAAGACGATGCAGGGGACGATGATTCCACATGTAATGAAGGTCGTGCCACTGACTTTCACAGTTCGGAGGAAGAGGCAGTGGTGAGACCGAGCCAACAGCGTAGCAAAAGACAAAGAGGGAGCAGTGGGCAAAATCAGAACACCGCCGCCAAGAGACTCCGCCTGCTACTGACCGCCGCCATCTGGGACCGAGCACCCCAAAGGCAGCTTCAAGGAGATCCCTGGCATGGCACTTCTTCAAACAATGTGCTGACGACAAGACCCGAGTGGTTTGCACGCTGTGCCATCAGAGCCTGAAGCGAGGCATTAACGTTCTGAACCTTAGCACAACCTGCATGACCAGGCACCTGCATGCAAAGCATGAACTGCAGTGGAGTAAACACCTTAAAAACAAGGAAGTCACTCAGGCTCCCCCTGCTACCTCTTCTGCTGCTGCCGCCTCGGCCTCTTCTGCTGCTGCCGCCGCCTCGGCCTCTTCCTCTACCTCTGGAGGAACGTTGGCACCTATCGCCCAGCAAACATGGGATGTACCACCAACACCTGCGTCACCAAGCATCTCAACCATGTCACACGGCAGCGTTCAGCTCTCCATCTCACAAACATTTGAGAGAAAGCGTAAATTCCCACCTAGCCACCCTCGATCCCTGGCCCTGAATGCCAGCATTTCTAAACTACTGGCCTAGTGGACACAGACAGCTTCAAACAGCTCATGTCGCTTGCTGTCCCACAGTATGTTGTTCCCAGCCGGCACTACTTCTCCAAGAGAGCCTTGCCTTCCCTGCACAACCAAGTATCCGATAAAATCAAGTGTGCACTGCGCAACGCCATCTGTGGCAAGGTCCACCTAACCACAGATACGTGGACCAGTAAGCACGGCCAGGGACGCTATATCTCCCTAACTGCACACTGGGTAAATGTAGTGGCGGCTGGGCCCCAGGCGGAGAGCTGTTTGGCGCACGTCCTTCCGCCGCCAAGGATCGCAGGGCAACATTCTTTGCCTCCTGTCTCCTCCTCCTCCTACTCAGCTTCCTCCTCTTCTTCTCCCTCCTGCTCATCCAGTCAGCCACACCTTCACCACCAACTTCAGCACAGCCCGGGGTAAACGTCAGCAGGCCATTCTGAAACTCATATGTTTGGGGGACAGGCCCCACACCGCACAGGAGTTGTGGCGGGGTATAGAACAACAGACCGATGAGTGGTTGCTGCCGGTGAGCCTCAAGCCCGGCCTGGTGGTGTGCGATAATGGGCGAAATCTCGTTGCAGCTCTGGGACTAGCCGATTTGACGCACATCCCTTGCCTGGCGCATGTGCTGAATTTGGTGGTGCAGAAGTTCATTCGCAACTACCCCGACAAGCTGCTGCATAAAGTGCGGGCCGTCTGTTCGCGCTTCCGGCGTTCACATCCTGCCGCTGCTCGCCTGTCTGCGCTACAGCGTAACTTCGGCCTTCCCGCTCACCGCCTCATATGCGACGTGCCCACCAGGTGGAACTCCACCTTGCACATGCTAGACAGACTGTGCGAGCAGCAGCAGGCCATAGTGGAGTTTCAGCTGCAGCACGCACGGGTCAGTCGCACTGCGGAACAGCACCACTTCACCACCAATGACTGGGCCTCCATGCGAGACCTGTGTGCCCTGTTGCGCTGTTTCGAGTACTCCACCAACATGGCCAGTGGCGATGACGCCGTTATCAGCGTTACAATACCACTTCTATGTCTCCTTGAGAAAACACTTAGGGCGATGATGGAAGAGGAGGTGGCCCAGGAGGAGGAGGAGGAAGAGGGGTCATTTTTAGCACTTTCAGGCCAGTCTCTTCGAAGTGACTCAGAGGGAGGTTTTTTGCAACAGCAGAGGCCAGGTACAAATGTGGCCAGACAGGGCCCACTACTGGAGGACGAGGAGGACGAGGATGAGGAGGAGGTGGAGGAGGATGAGGATGAAGCATGTTCACAGCGGGGTGGCACCCAACGCAGCTCGGGCCCATCACTGGTGCGTGGCTGGGGGGAAACGCAGGACGATGACGATACGCCTCCCACAGAGGACAGCTTGTCCTTACCTCTGGGCAGCCTGGCACACATGAGCGACTACATGCTGCAGTGCCTGCGCAACGACAGCAGAGTTGCCCACATTTTAACGTGTGCGGACTACTGGGTTGCCACCCTGCTGGATCCACGGTACAAAGACAATGTGCCCACCTTACTTCCTGCACTGGAGCGTGATAGTAAGATGCGCGAGTACAAGCGCACATTGGTAGACGCGCTACTGACAGCATTCCCAAATGTCACAGGGGGAAAAATGGAAGCCCAAGGCGAAGGCAGAGGAGGAGCAAGAGGTCGCCAACGCAGCTGTGTCACGGCCAGCTCTTCTGAGGGCAGGGTTAGCATGGCAGAGATGTGGAAAAGTTTTGTCACCACGCCACAGCTAACTGTACCACCACCTGATACGGAACGTGTTAGCAGGAGGCAACATTTCAATAACATGGTGGAACAGTGCCTGTGCACACCCCTCCACGTACTGACTGATGGTTCGGCCCCATTCAACTTCTGGGTCTCCAAATTGTCCACGTGGCCAGAGCTAGCCTTTTATGCCTTGGAGGTGCTGGCCTGCCCGGCGGCCAGCGTTTTGTCTGAACGTGTATTCAGCACGGCAGGGGGCGTCATTACAGACAAACCCAGCCGCCTGTCTACAGCCAATGTGGACAAGCTGACGTTCATAAAAATGAACCAGGCATGGATCCCACAGGACCTGTCCATCCCTTGTGCAGATTAGACATTAACTACCTCCCCTTAACCATATATTATTGTACTCTAGGGCACTTCCTCATTCAATCCTATTTTTATTTTCATTTTACCATTATATTGCGGGGCAACCCAAAGTTGAATGAACCTCTCCTCTGTCTGGGTGCCGGGGCCTAAAAATATCTGACAGTGGCCTGTTTCAGTGGTTGGTGACATGAAGCCTGATTCTCTGCTATGATATGAAGACTGATTCTTTGCTGAGTCGCTGACATGAAGCCTGAATCTCTGTTATGGAACTCTCTCCTCTGTCTGGGTGCCGGGGCCTAAATATCTGACAATGGACTGTTCCAGTTTTGGGTGACATGAAGCCTGATTCTCTGCTGACATGAAGCCTGAATCTCTGTTATGGGACCTCTCTCCTCTGTCTGGGTGGCGGGGCCTAAAAATATCTGACAGTGGCCTGTTCCAGTGGTGGGTGACATGAAGCCTGATTCTCTGCTATGACATGAAGACTGATTCTCTGCTGACATGAAGCCTGAATCTCTGTTTTGGGACCTCTCTCCTCTGTCTGGGTGCCGGGGCCTAAAAATATCTGACAGTGGCCTGTTCCAGTGGTGGGTGACATGAAGCCTGATTCTCTGCTATGACATGAAGACTGATTCTCTGCTGACATGAAGCCTGAATCTCTGTTATGGGACCTCTCTCCTCTGTCTGGGTGCCGGGGCCTAAAAATATCTGACAGTGGCCTGTTCCAGTGGTGGGTGACATGAAGCCTGATTCTCTGCTATGACATGAAGACTGATTCTCTGCTGAGTCACTGACATGAAGCCAGATTCTATGTTATGGGACCTCTCTCCTCTGTCTGGGTGCCGGGGCCTAAATTATATGACAATGGACTGTTCCAATGTTGGGTGACGTGAAGCATGATTCTCTGCTATGACATGAAGACTGATTCTCTGCTGACATGAAGCCAGATTCTATGTTATGGGACATCTCTCCTTTGTCTGGGTGACGGGGCCTAAAAATATCTGACAGTGGCCTGTTCCAGTGGTGGGTGACATGAAGCCTGATTCTCTGCTATGACATGAAGACTGATTCTCTGCTGACATGAAGCCAGATTCTATGTTATGGGACCTCTCTCCTCTGTCTGGGTGCCGGGGCCTAAATTATATGACAATGGACTGTTCCAATGTTGGGTGACGTGAAGCATGATTCTATGCTATGACATGAAGACTGATTCTCTGCTGACATGAAGCCTGAATCTCTGCTATGGGACCTCTCTCCTCTGCCTGGGTGCCTGGGCCTAAATATCTGACAATGGACTGTTCCAGTGGTGGGTGACGTGAAACCTGATTCTCTGCTATGACATGAAGACTGATTCTCTGCTGACATGAAGCCAGATTCTCTGCTATGGGACCTCTCTCCTCTGCCTGGGCCTAAATATCTGACAATGGACTGTTCCAGTGGTGGGTGACGTGAAGCCTGATTCTCTGCTATGACATGAAGACTGATTCTCTGCTGACATGAAGCCAGATTCTATGTTATGGGACCTCTCTCCTCTGCCTGGGTGCCGGGGCCTAAATATCTGACAATGGACTGTTCCAGTTTTGGTTGACGTGAAGCCTGATTCTCTGCTATGACATGAAGACTGATTCTCTGCTGACATGAAGCCTGATTCTCTGCTATGGGACCTCTCTCCAATTGATATTGGTTAATTTTTATTTATTTTATTTTTATTTTAATTCATTTCCCTATCCACATTTGTTTGCAGGGGATTTAACTACATTTTGCTGCCTTTTGCAGCCCTCTAGTTTTACAGCCTTTTTAGTGCCGAAAAGTTCGGGTCCCCTTTGACTTCAACGGGGTTCGGGTTCGGGACGAAGTTCGGGTCGGGTTCGGATCCCGAACCCGAACATTTCCGGGAAGTTCGGCCGAACTTCTCGAACCCGAACATCCAGGTGTTCGCTCAACTCTAAAAATAGCCAATGAATGAGAGCACCTATCTGTCATATATCATGAAATGCCACCATTGAAGGAGTTTGGTGTTGGATTGTTGATAGGTTACGATTGTCCCGAAGCTTTGGTACCACAAAAGGTAATCACAGGAGGAAAGGGTAAACCCTACGCTGTTCAAACTGATCTAGGATGGGGTGTTGGAGGAAAACAGCAGATTGCAAACTCAAGACTGGTGACAGGATTTTGTCATCGAATATCTGTCCAAGAGTTACCAACTGTACATCTAGCAAAAGTAATTAAGATCTTTGAATCCGACTTTGCAGATATAAGTTCTAAAGAAAAGAGTGTATCACAAGAATACATAAAGTTCATACACACTCTAGAAGAAAATATTCATCAGATGCTGAATGTCAACTTGAAATGCCCCTACCTTTTAGAGAATGACCTTGTTTGCCAAATAACAAATCTTGCCCTAGCAAGATTGAAATGTTTGAAGAAAAAGATGGGAAAAGATCCCAAATTCAAGCAGGATTATTTGAAATTCATGGAAGGCATCCTCGAAGAAGGACATGCAGAGAAAGTTAATAACAAACCTAAAGACATCCCACATCAAGGTGTCTACCACTCACAGAAACCAGATAAGATTAGAGTAGTATTTGATTGCTCAGCAAAGTACAATGGTGTTGCATTAAATGATCATCTACTAAAAGGACCAGAACTTACACATTCTCTGCCTGGAGTTCTCTGTAGATTCAGAAAGAATCTCGTAGCGGTCATGTGTGACATTGAAAAGATGTTTCACCAGTTTCATGTGAAAAATGAAGATAGAGACTTCTTGAGGTTTTTATGGTGGGAGGATGGAGATACAGATACAGAGCCAGTAGAATACAGAATGAAAGTACACTGTTTTGGAGCAGCATCATCTCCAGGTTGCGCCAATTATGGTATTAAGTACCTAGCTAATCAGAATGAAAAGGATTGCCCGTCAGCAGCAAATTTTCTGAAGAAAAACTTTTATGTAGTTGATAGTCTTATAAGTCTAAAGTCCACAGAATCTGCAATCAAACTAGTAAAAGACAGCCAAGAGTTATGCACAAGAGGAAACCTGCGCCTTCACAAATTCCTCTCAAACAACAAAGAGGTACTGTAATCCATCAGTGACTCTGAACGTGCAGCAACTATGATGAATGTGGATCTCAATTATGATCATCTTCCAGTTCAAAACGTACTTGGATTGGGATGGAATGTAGAGAACGACAAGTTCTTCTTTGAAGTATCTATTGAAGAGAAAGTTGCAACTAGACAAACCATTCTTTCCGCAGTGGCTTCTATATTTGATCCATTGGGAATCTTGGCCCCAGTAATCCTCAGAGCAAAATAAATACTACAAGAATAATGCAGACAGAAGTTGGGATGGGGCGAGCCCATACCTGAAAATTTGAGGCCAAGGTGGGAGAGTTGGATAAGAGATTTGCAAAACTTGAGAGAATTTCGGATACCCAGATGTTTTGTACCTCATAATTTCGGAAAGTACAAGAAAATAGAACTTTATCATTTTTCAGATGCCAGTAGTTATGATTATGGTCAGTGCTCCTACATCAGAGTAATAGGAGAAGAAAAGATACACCGTTCCCTGGTTATGGGGAAGGCCAGAGTTGTACCTACCAGAATTCAGACAATGCCAAGACTTAAACTGACAGCAGCTGTTGTTTCAGCATCAGTAAGCAAGTTTCTGAGAGAAGAATTGGAATTGAAAAAGGATGAGGAATATTTTAGGACAGACTCACAAGTTGTCCTAAGATACATAAACAACGAAACTCGAAGATTCCATATCTTTGTCGCCAACAGAGTTGAGAAAATTCGGGAAATAACAAATCTGGAATATTGGCATCACATTGAGACAAAGCATAACCCAGCAATTCATGCTTTAAGAGGCCTGAATGTAACAGAATTTGAAAATTCAAACTGGTTCACCGGTCCAGAGTTCCTTTGGGAAAAGGAAATCACGCCCAGTAAAGGTTACACAGAATTGTCTATGGGTGATCCAGAAGTAAAAGTTGTACAAACATTGAGCACTGCTGCCAAGTGTCAAAATGACATACTTAAAAGACAAGCCAGATGTTCAAAATGGAATACAGTCATAAACGTAGTAGCTCGAATTCAACGTTTGGCAAAGGGAATCAGAAAGAAGGAATTGTTGAATGTAGAAGAAAGAATGAAAACTAAAGAAACAGTCATAAGACTCATTCAACAGAGATTCTACAGTGAAGAGTACGGTTGAGCGAACCCGAACTGTAAAGTTCGGGTTCGTACCGAACTTTAAGATTTTCGTACTCCGGACCCGAACCCGAACTTTTCAGTAAAGGTTCGGGTTCGAGTTCGGTGTTCGGTGAGTTAATGGCGCTCTTTGAAAGGCTGCAGAGCAGCCAATCAACAAGCGTTTAACTTGTGTGCCCTTAGAAGCCATCACAGCCATGCCTACTAATGGCATGGCTGTGATTGGCCAGTGCAGCATGTGACCCAGCCTCTATATAAGCTGGAGTCACGTAGCGCCGCACGTCACATCAGCTCTTACTAGTGTAGGGAGAGGTTGCTGCAGCTGTGAGGGAGAGAATAGGAAAGAATCTATCTGATATCAGATATTTTCTGCGACCGTGAAGTAATTGTATTATATTCGCCTGTCACACTGTTGTGTGACCTCAAGAAATTTTTCCTCTTTATGACACCGTCACTACCTTACTCTCAGTGAACTTAATTGTTGACTATTGGTGGTTACATTGTCGCCTGACATAAACCATCTGTTAGTTTGGTGGGTTAACGCAAAGAATGAGGAGAGTGTCAAATAAGGGACGTGGCCCCAGTCGTGGTGCTGCTGGTGAAGCTCCTGTTGCAGGGAGAGGACGTGGTCGATCTGTGCAAGCTACACGCACAAGTGAAACACCTTCCTCATGTGTGAGAAGGCAACAGAACCTTCAGCGTTATTTGGTAGGGAGGAATGCGGCTGTACAAATGGTGAGGCCAGAACAAGTACAGGCGATAGTACATTGGGTAGCTGACAGTGCCTCCAGTTCCTTCACATTGTCTCCAACCGAGTCTCCTGCTTACAGATCAGAGTTGGCACCTGCAGCTCATGTCCATCAGTCCTTCACCTCACCCCCTTGCAAATCAGCCAAGCAGTCTCTTATGCTTTTTGATGACTCTGCTAGCAGGGTTTCCCAGGGCCACCCACATAGCCCTGCCCCAGAAGTGAAAGATTGAGAGCACTGATGCCCAGCCACTTATGATTCAGGATGAGTACATGGGAGGACCACCGTAGCACATCTCGGATGATGACGAAACACAGGTGCCAACTGCTGTGGCTTTCTGCAGTGTGCAGACAAGAAAGGCAGGGGTGAAGACTGGGTGGAAGATGATGTGGAGGACGATGAGGTCCTCGACCCCACATGGAATTAAGGTCATGTGAGTGACCTGCGTAGTTCGGAGGAAGAGGTGGTGGTCACACAGAGCCACCAGCACAGCAGATAAGGGAGCAGGTTGCAAAAGCGGAGCGGCCGTCCCCTAGACAGTACGCCTGCTACTGCCCACCGCAGCAAGGGACCGAGCACACCAAAGCCAGCTCCAAGGAGTTCCCTGGCATGGCAGTCCTTCAGACAATGTGCTGACGACAAGACACGAGTGGTTTGCACGCTGTGCAGTCAGAGCCTGAAGCAAGGCATAAACGTTCTCGACCTGAGCACAACCTGCATGACCAGGCATCTAAGTGCTAAGCACGAGCTGCAGTGAAGTAGACTCCTCAAAAACAAAGAAAGGTCTCTGGCTCCTCCTGCTTCCTCTTCTGCTGAAGTCTCGGCCTCTTCATCCACCTCTGGAGTGACAGTGCCACCTGCCACCCCGCAAACAGAGGATCTGCCAGCAACGCCACCACCTGGTTCACCAAGCATCTCCACAATGTCCCATGGAAGCGTTCAACTCTCTATCTCCCAAACACTGGATCGAAAGAGGAAAATTTACTGGCCTTTGAAAAATGCTGTAACATTCTGTCTGGTGGAGACGTAGAGTTTTAAAAGCCTTAGGACGGTGGCTGTCCCACAGTACGTCGTGCCCAGCTGCCACTACTTTTCCAGGCGAGACATCCCTTCCCTGCACAACCAAGTGGGGGACAAAATCACTACGGATACGTGGACCAGTAAGCACGGTCAGGCACGATATATCTCCCAAACAGCACACTGGGTAAATGCAGTGGCGGCTGGGCCTGAGGCGGATACCAGTTTGGCGCATGTCCGTCTGAGCGTGCTTTCGGCATTCTCACCCTGCTGCTGCTCGCCTGTTAGTGCTGCAGCGTAACTTTGGCCTTCCCGCTCACCGCCTCATATGCGACGTGCCCACAAGGCGGAACTTCACCTTGCACATGCTGGCCAGAATGTGCGAGCAGCAGAAGGCGATAGTGGAGTTTCAGCTGCAGCACGCACGGGTGAGTCGCTCTGCGGAACAGCACCACTTCACCACCAATGAGTGGGTCTCCATGCGAGAACTGTGTGCCTTGTTGCACTGTTTCGAGTACTCCAACAACATGGCCAATGCCGATGACGCCGTTCTCAGCGTTACTATCCCACGTCTATGCCTCCTTGATAAAACACTTCGGGCGATGATGGAAGAGGATGTGGCACAGGAGGAGGAGGGATCATTTCCAAGGGTTTCAGGTCAGTCATTCACAAGTGGCTCAGAGGGTGGGTTCCTGCACCCACAAACGCCAGGTGCACAATTGTCCAGGAAGGGCACAGTTCTGGAGGATGACGAGGTGGAGGATGAGGAGGAGATGGAGGAGGAGAAACCGTGTTCACAGCAGGGTGGCACCCAAACCAGCTCATGGCCATCACTGGTGCATGGCTGTCGGGATTACAGAGGACACAGACGATACACCGCCCACAGAGGACAGCTTGTTGTTGCCTCTAAGCAGCCTGGCACACCTGAGCGATTACATGCTGCAGTGTCTCTGCAACGACTGCTGAGTTGGCTACATTCTAACTGGTGCTGATTACTGGGTGGCCACGCTGCTGGATTCCTGTTACAAGGACAACGTACCGTCCTTAATTCAGTCACTGGAACGTGATCCTAAGATGCGCGAGTACAAGCGCACCTGGTAGACGCGCTGCTGGTGGCATTCCCACCTGACAGCGGGGGCACAGTGGAAGCACAAGGTGAAGGCAGAGGAGGAGGAAGAGGTCACCAATGCAGCTGGGACACCACCAGCACCTCAGAAGGCAGGGTTAGCAAGGCCGAAATTTGGAAAAGCTTTGTCAGCACGCCACAACAACCAGCACCACCAGCTGATATGGAACGTCTTAGCAGGAGGCAGCATTTCACCAACATGGTGGAGCTGTATGTGTGCACACGCCAACACGTACTGAATGACGGGTCTGCCCCCTTCCACTTCTGGGTCTCCAAATTGGACACATGGCCTGAGCTTACCCTTTAAGCCTTGGAGGTGCTGGCCTGCCCTGCAGCCAGTGTATTGTCTGAACGTGTGTTTAGCATGGCAGGGGGCATTATCACAGACAAGCGCAGCCGCCTGTCCACAGCCAATGTGGACAAGCTCACGTTCATTTAAATGAACCAGGCATGGATCCCACAGGATTTTTTTTTATTTTTACGTATTTTATTTTAAGTCATTTTAAGTCAAGACTAATTTGTCTGATACATTGTTGGGTTACATATCCCAAATTTTTGGCTGTGATATACCCCTGCTCTACCTAGTAGACACGTAAATAAATTTCACTAATTTGTCTGTTACATTGTCGGGTGAAATTCACCAATTTATGGTTGTGATATACCCCTGCTCTACCTAGTGGACAAGGAAATACATTTCACTAATTCGTCTGTTACATTGTTGGGTGACAAATGCTCATCTTTTGCGCTAAAAAGTACATTTGCGGCCTACACTGCATTTCGGACAGTACAAATCAGGTGAGGCCAGAACAAGTACAGGTGATAGTAGATTGGGGGGCTGACAGTGCCTACAGTTCCTTTGCATTGTCTTCCACCCACTCCCCTGCTGAAAGATCAGAGTTGTCACTTACAGCCCATGGCCATCTGTCTTTCAACTCACCCCCTTGCAAATCAGGCAAGCAGTCTGAGCCCCAAGTCATGCAGCAGTCTCTTCTGCTTTTTGATGACTCTGCTGGCAGGGTTTCCGTGGGCCATCCACATAGCCCTGCACCAGAAGTGGAAGAGATTGAGAGTACTGATGCTCAACCACTTATGTTTCAGGATGGGGACATTGGAAGACCACCGCAGCACATCACTGATGATGACAAAACACAAGTGCCAACTCCTGCGGCTTTCTGCAGACCGACAAGGAGGGCAGGGGTAAAGAGTGGGTGGTAGATGATGTGTAGGATGATGAGATACTAGACCCCACATAGAATCAAGGTCATGTGAGTGACCTGTCTAGTTCAGAGGCGGTGGTCGCACAGAGGCACCAGCACAGCAAAAGAGGGAGCAGGGTGCTAAAGCGTCTGTTAAATTGTTGGGTGACATTTTTCAATTTTTGCCGTGAATAAACCCCTGCTCTGCATAGGTGACAGGGACCTAAATTTCAAAAAATCGTCTGTTACATTGTCAGGTAACATTTTACCAATTTTGCCGTATACAAACCCCTGCTCTGCATAGGTGACAGGGACCTCATTTTTGTAAAATCGTCTGTCCAATTGGTGGGGGACATGAACACAGTTTTGCCGTGAATAAAAACCCTGCTCTGCATAGTTGACAGGGAACAAAATGTTTTTAAATCGTCTGTTCCATTGGTGGGTGACATTAACCCATTTTTGCCAATGAAAAAAACCCTGCTCTGCATAGGTGACAGGGACTTAAATTTCTAAAATTAGTCTTTAATTGACGTGCGCCCCCACCTTTCATTCGATCCTTCCGCTTTAACAACTTGTCCCACATTTTCGCTCGATCACATTTCAGCCATTGACCTTTCTTGGATATGGTATCCCTTTCTCACGCTCCTCTCCGGCGTGGAACCCTGATTCGCCGCTAACCGTGATCAACATGGTAGGCGCAGAAAAGAACATCGAAAGTTGATAGAGAAGATACAAGAAAGGTAGTAGGGAGGAATCGAGCAACTATAGACCAGTGAGTCTGACATCAATAGTAGGCAAATTAATAGAAACCCTATTAAAGGATAGGATTGTGGAACATCTAAAATCCCATGGATTGCAAGATGAAAAACAACATGGGTTTACTTCAGGGAGATCATGTCAAACAAATCTTATAGATTTTTTTGACTGGGTGAATAAAATAATAGACGGTGGAGGTGCAGTAGACATCGCATATCTAGATTTTAGTAAGGCTTTTGACACTGTCCCACATAGAAGACTTATCAATAAACTGCAGTCATTGAGCATGGACTCCCATATTGTTGAGTGGATTAGGCAGTGGCTGAGTGACAGACAACAGAGGGTTGTAGTCAATGGAGAACATTCAAAACAAGGTCATGTTACCAGTGGGGTTCCACAGGGATCTGTACTGGGACCAATTTTGTTTAATATCTTCATAAGTGATATTGCAAAAGGCCTCGATGGTAAGGTTTGTCTTTTTGATGATGACACAAAGATATGTAACAGGGTTGATGTTCCTGGAGGGAAACGCCAAATGGAAAAGGATTTAGGAAAACTAGTACATGGATTGCAGGATAAAACTTACCAGGAAAGGTTAAAGGACCTTACTATGTATAGCTTGGAAGAAAGAAGAGACAGAGGGGATATGATAGAAACTTTTAAATACATAAAGGGAATCAACTCGGTAAAGGAGGAGAGCATATTTAAAAGAAGAAAAACTACCACAAGAGGACACAGTTTTAAATTAGAGGGGCAAAGGTTTAAAAGTAATATAAGGAAGTATTACTTTACTGAGAGAGTAGTGGATGCATGGAATAGCCTTCCTGCAGAAGTGGTAGCTGCAAATACAGTGAAGGAGTTTAAGCATGCATGGGATAGGCATAAGGCTATCCTTCTTATAAGATAGGGCCAGGGACTATTCATAGAATTCAGATATATTGGGCAGTCTAGATGGGCCAAATGGTTCTTATCTGCCGACACATTCTATGTTTCTATGTTTCTATCCAATTGGATCGTAGACATCACGGGGACGTGCGACATGGTGGAGCAGTATGTGTGCACACGCCTACACGTACTGACTGATGGGTCTGCCCCCTTCAACTTCTGGGTCCCTAAATTGGGCACATGGCCTGAGCTTACCCTTTATCACAGGTTATATTTCCCAATGTTTTGGGGTGTACCCAATTTAAACAAAAAAATAAAATAATAAATTAAAATAGAAAACAAAACCAAAAACCAATGTTGGCTACCTCCTCCTCCTCCACTTCCACCTACACCGCCATATCCACCACCTCCTCAACCTCCTACTCCATATGGACCTCCTCCTCCTAGTTTAAGATTATTGCTTTTTATTTTTACATATTTTATGTTATTTGAAGTCATTTCCCTATACACATTTGTTTGCAGAGCACTTGTCATGCTCTTAACCACATTTTGCTGCCATTTGCAGCACTCTAGCCCTTTCCATGACTTTTTTTGAGATATTTTAGTGCTCAAAAGTTTGGGTCCCCATTGAATTCAATGGGGTTTGGGTTCGAGGTCAAGTTCGAGTCAATTTCGGGTCCTGAACTTTAACTTTTTTGTGAAGTTAGGCCGAACCCGAACATCCAGGTGTCCATTCAACTCTAGTGAAGAGTTAAAGAGACTTAGTCAAGAACCTAGAAGGCTTCCAAACATCCACCCATTGTACAAGCTTAATCTTGTTCTGCAGGATGGTATACTGAAGGTAGGAGGAAGACTGGAAAATGCATCGTTACCTAGCAGAGTGAAGTATCCAGCAATTCTACCCAAAAACTCTACCTTCACAAGATTGATTATTGATTACTACCACGACATATCCTTGCATCAAAGAAGAAGCTTTACCCAAAGCTGTTTGAGAGAAGGTGGTTACTGGATTGTGAAAGAAAGAAAAATTATAGCAAAGTATATAAGTAAATGTGTAGTCTGCAGAAAGGCACATAGACATACCGAAGAACAAAGAATGGCAGATTTACCGGCAGATCGTGTAAACCCATCACCAACATTTCTTTATGGCGGAATGGATTGCTTTGGCCCAATTATCACCAAACAGAACCATCAACATAACATCAACGATCCAACAAGTTTGGACCCTTTAACTCCCAACCATCTACTTCACCTTAAGTCTGACTACATACAGCCACCACCTGCCAAGTTCACCCAAGAGGATTTATATGGTAAAGGAAGATGGCAAAGAGTTCAATATCTATCAGAACAGTTTTGGAATAGATGGAGTAAAGAGTACTTAGCCAATCTTATGCTAAGAAGTAAATGGAAAACACCCAGAAGAAATGTCCAAGTTGGTAAGATAGTGTTAGTAAAAGAAGAAGATTGACCTAGAAGTCAATAGAAATTGGCCAAAGTTCTAGAAGTTCAAAAGGATGAAGACAAACTAGTAAAGAAGAGTGTTGTTACAAATAGGAGACTCAAAACTTGACAAAAAGGAAAACGTGTTACTACTCCACTCTTGTTGGAACGTCCTATACAGAGGTAAGTGTTCTACTTGAGTGATAAAAGACACTTGGAAGTTGAGAACCTGATGAAAATTCCTCAAATTCATGTTCAAGTCCTACCACTAAGAACATAGAATTATAGGTAATTTTGGTGGGAGTGTAGCTGGCCAGCTGGGACCTGTCCTGGGTTGCTAATATAGCTTATATGATTTCTAAAAATCCAATTTCTTTATTCCAGCGGTTTAAAAGTTTTCCATACACAGGACAGTTGTCACGGATGTTGTAGGGGAGAACACCAAAAGACAACAAGACGGAAGGGAAAAGACACTAGGCCTCACCGCTAGGGTAGGAAAAGGGTCACCACCTATGAAACCCTGCTCCTGGCCCTAACTCCTATCAGTATGGGCACCTCTCGATGGTAGAGATGCCCATACACAGAAACCTAGAAAACCCTGGTGGCCCTCAGATGCCCTAGACTTATGACAGGGCAGAGACAACCCGCTCCTTCCCTGGTGAAGGAACCAGCGTCTCACTGAGGCCTAGTAAATAACAGAGGGGGGGGGGGAATACAAAACACAACAAGCGGAACACTTAACTTCTAAGGATGAAGGATGATGGATGATGGATGATCAGGACTTCAACTAGAACCACACTCCAGCTCTTCCAACACCAAATGAAGCTATCCAGAGCAAGGAGTGATGGGTGGAGTCAAACTAAATAGGGGAAGGTAAAGGTCACATGATCCACACCTGAACAGGAGGTGTGGACATACAAGCAACGCAGAGACAAAGTGAAACCAAAAGATGCTGTCAGATCACTAATGAGCAGATAATATTTCAGATCTTCTCAAACCTGTCACCGGTGTGACAGTACCCCCCCTTCTACGGGTGACCTCCGGGCACCAAGGACCAACCTTATCAGGATGAGCTCTGTGGAATGCTCTCACCAGACGACTAGCATTAACATCGGTCGCTGGAACCCACATCCTCTCCTCTGGTCCGTACCCTCTCCAATGAACGAGATACTGGAGGGATCTCCGGAGAACTCGGGAGTCCACAATCCTGCTGATCTGAAATTCCAAATTGTCGTCCACCATGACAGGAGCGGGAGGCGAGGAGGACGACTCAACAGGTTCAACACATTTCTTTAACAACGATTTATGAAATACGTTATGGATTTTTAATGCCTGAGGAAGTTTAAGACAGAAGGCTACGGGGTTAACAATGGCAGTGATCTTTTATGGACCAATAAATCTTGGTCCCAACTTCCAAGAAGGTACCTTAAGTTTAATGTTTCTTGTAGACAGCCACAGAATCACCCACTCTCAGGTCTGGACCACTCATACGTCTCCTGTCAGCCGCACGCTTATACCTGTTGCCCATCTTTTCCAGGTTATTTTGGATTTTCCGCCAAAAAGAAGACAAAGAGGAATATCGTTCATCCTCAGGAATGCCGGAATTATGAGCACCAGAAAATGTACCAAACTGTGGATGGAACCCATATGCCCCAAAAAACGGCGACTTATCAGTGGATTCCTGTCTACAGTTATTTATAGCAAACTCAGCTAACAACAAAAATGAAGACCACTCTTCCTGATTCTCTGAAACAAAACATCTCAAGTAAGTCTCCAGATTCTGATTAGTGCGCTCCGTCTGTCCGTTCGACTGAGGATGAAAGGCCGAAGAGAAAGACAATTGTACACCCAGACGAGTACAGAACGCTTTCCAGAATCTGGAAACAAACTGAGTCCCTCTATCGGACACCACATCAGACGGAATGCCATGTAGTTTCACGATGTTGTCGACAAACACCTGCGCAAGAGTTTTAGCATTGGGTAGACTAGGTAATGCAATAAAGTGTGCCATTTTACTAAAACGATCGACAACCACCAAAATCACGGTCTTTCCTGAAGAATTCGGTAAATCCATGATAAAATCCATAGACAAATGGGTCCAAGGTCTGGATGGGATGGGCAATGGAAGCAGAGATCCGGAAGGCCAAGTATGTGTCACCTTAGCACGTGCACAGGTACCACATGCTGACACATAGTCCTCAATACACTTACGCAACCCCGGCCACCAGAATCTGCGAGAGATGAGATCGATAGTCGATCTGCTCCCAGGGTGCCCAGCAAGCACTGTACAGTGATGTTCCTCGAACACCTTGTGACGTCCTCAGGGGAAATTATTTGTTCCCCCCGAATTACAAGAGTCCGGAGCATCCTCCTGTGCCTCCAACACCCTGGCCTCGAAATCAGGATAAAAAGCGGAAATAACTACCCCATCAGATAAAATAGGACTAGGGTCATTAGAATCCACCCCCCAGGAAAGCTACGTGACAAAGCATCCGCCTTGACGTTCTTAACCCCAGGGCGGTAAGTGACGATGAAGTTAAATCTGGTGAAAAACAATGACCATCTGGCCTGCCTTGGGTTCAGTCGCTTAGCCGACTCCAAGTAGGCCAGATTCTTGTGATCCGTAATTACCGTAATAGGATGAATTGCTCCTTCCAACCAATGCCGCCAATTCCTCGAACGCCAACTTAATGGCCAGCAATTCCCTATTCCCCACATCATAATTCCTTTCAGCAATCTAAAGTTTTTTAGAGAAAAATGCACATGCGCGCCATTTACTGGGTGAAGGACCCTGCGACAATATTGCTCCTACCCCAACCTCTGACGCGTCAACCTCAACAATAAATGGCTGAGACACGTCCGGTTGCACCAGAATAGGTGCCGAAGCAAAACATTCTTTCACAGCAGAAAAGGCCTGTAATGCCGCATTAGACCAGATAGAAATATCAGCACCCTTCCTAGTCATGTCTGTTAAAGGTTTAACCACCGATGAATAGTTCAAGATAAATTTGCGGTAGTAGTTGGCAAACCCCAAAAACCGCATAAGCAATTTCAGATTTTCGGGTCGATCCCAGTCCAACACGGCACGGACCTTCTCGGGATCCATACGAAAACCTGAGGATGAGAGCAGGTAAGCCAGAAATTGCACTTCCTGTACAGCAAATACACTCTTTTCCATCTTAGCATACAACTTATTCTCTCTTAGGATCTGAAACACCTGTTTCACACGATCCTGATGAGTCTCCATATTAGGCGAATAAATTAGTATGTCATCAAGGTATACAACGACAAGCCTCCCCACCAGATGATGAAAGATGTCATTGACAAAGTGTTGAAAAACCGCAGGAGCATTGGTTAACCCAAAGGGCATGACCAGGTTTTCAAAATGACCCTCAGGGGTATTAAAAGCGGTCTTCCACTCATCCCCCTCCTTGATCCTTACCACATTATATGCCCCCCTCAGATCCAATTTAGAGAACACCTTGGCACCAACAATCTGACTAAACAAATCCGGAATCAAAGGAAGGGGGTAAGGATCACGGATGGTAATACGATTGAGCTCACGGAAGTCCAGACATGGTCTCAGGATACCATCCTTTTTCTTTACAAAGAAAAATCCAGCAGCCACTGGGGACTTGGATGGTCTAATATGTCCCTTTGCCAAACTCTCAGTGATATACTCTCGCATAGACTTTCTTTCGGGTTCCGAGAGATTATACAACCGAGATTTGGGCAATTTAGCTCCGGGAATAAGATTGACAGGACAGTCATACTCCTGGTGCGGAGGCAACTCCTGATTACCATTCTCAGAAAACACATCAGAAAATTCTGAAATGAATAAGGGAACAGTTTTAGTGGTAACCATAGAGAACGATGCATTAAGACAGTTGTCCATGCAAAAATCACTCCACTCGAGAATCTGTCTCGCCTGCCAATCGATGTTAGGGTTATGTTTGCTTAACCATGGTAAGCCCAACACCAACGGAGCAGGCAGACCCTCCAACACATAACAGGAGATAGATTCCTGATGCAAATCACCCACTCTTAAATGAATGTCATTCACTACATGCGACATGCATTTTTGGGCGAGAGGTGCCGAGTCAATTGCAAAGACAGAAATACTATTCTCTAATGCATTAGTAGCCAACCCGTGAATGCGTACAAACTGTCCATCAATCAAGTTAACTCCTGCCCCACTGTCGATAAAAGCTTTGATTTTCACAGTTTTGGACTCTAGCGCCACCTCGGCTGACAGGAGAAAACGGGTACTACCAGTAAAAGACAAAAGTAGGTTTTCTTGCTGCCCACCCATACTTCCAATAGTAATTTGATTATTAAACTTATTTTTCTTTGGTTTACACCTTGATGCTGCAAGTACGGACAAATATTCACAAAATGTCCCTTCTTGCCACAACAAAAGCAGACTCCTTTCACATGACCCAAGCTTTTGCCAGTAGTAGCTCCTCCTAACTTCATAGGCTCATCACAAGGCACAACCACCCGTCAAGTGTCAAAGGAAGCAGTACCCTTATTGGACAGTACGTTCTGAAGGTGAGGACCCCTAGATCTCTCCCTCAGGCATCTATTAAGACATACAGCAAGGGACATAGCTGCTTCCAATGACTCAGGATTTTCATGAAAAGCCAATTCGTCCTGCAGTCTCTCAGAGAGACCCTGTCAGAATTGGCTACGGAGAGCAGAATCGTTCCACTCTGTATCCGTAGCCCATCTCCTAAATTCAGAGCAAAAGGTCTCCGCAGAACGTTCTCCCTAGGCTCTAAAGAATTCATCCACCGACCGGAGGGACGGTGATCCGGTCGGCAGAGAAAAAGCCCAATATTGTGCGTCCTCTTTAAGTAATGAAATAATCATACCCACACGTTGACACTCATCACCAGAAGAGTATGGACGAAGCCTAAAGTATAATTTACATGACTCCCTGAACCAGATGAAATTGTCACCACCCCCGGAAAACCTGTCCGGGAGAGCCACCTTCGGTTCAGGGCAGGCCTGGAACCCACCACCGGAACCAGCAGCCTGTGGGCTCTGAATTTTCAAAACCATCGCACGGAGGTCTGCTACCTCCAAAGTCAGATTCTGCATCTGTTCGACCAGTGCAGTCATAGCATCCATAGCTGCACAGATCAGAACAAAAAATCACGGTATTGGCTCTGGATAATGTCACGGATGTTGTAGGGGAGAACACCAAAAGACAACAAGACGGAAGGGAAAAGACACTAGGCCTCACCGCTAGGGAAGGAAAAGGGTCACCACCTATGAAACCCTGCTCCTGGCCCTAACTCCTATCCGTATGGGCACCTCTCGATGGTAGAGATGCCCATACACAGGAACCTAGAAAACCCTGGTGGCCCTCAGATGCCCTAGACTTATGACAGGGCAGAGACAACCCGCTCCATCCCAGGTGAAGGAACCAGCGTCTCACTGAGGCCTAGTAAACAACAGAGGGGGGGGGGGATACAAAACACAACAAGCGGAGCACAACTTCTAAGGATGATGGATGATGGATGATCAGGACTTCAACTAGAACCACACTCCAGCTCTTCCAACACCAAATGAAGCTATCCAGAGCAAGGAGTGATGGGTGGAGTCAAACTAAATAGGGGAAGGTAAAGGTCACATGATCCACACCTGAACAGGAGGTGTGGAAATACAAGCAACACACAGACAAAGTGAAACCAAAAGATGTTGTCAGATCACTAATGAGCAGATAATCTTTTAGATCTTCTCAAACCTGTCACCGGTGTGACAACAGTAGTATACAATCTACGCGTTTTGGACTCACAAATTACAGTCCTTACTCATGACAAATGTGCTCTACAAATGCCACTCCATATAAACCCCCCTAACTCCCATCAAACACTGGGAAGCTAGGCGGGCTCACCTGGAGTAGGCAATTGGACAATCACCACACTCATTAACCCTTCACCTACAGAAAAATACATAAACATTAAAATAACATCTTTTCTCTTTCGACAAAGAATGGCAATTGCTAGGGGTATCTGTCATTAATAGTGCAGAATCAGATCATATTAATTATTTAGGCCCCTTGGGACACAGGTGTCCAGTTCATGCATCCAAAAAGTTTCTCTATTCAAGAGTTTTTTTTTCTATGATCTCCCCCTCTCACTGGTGGAGTAACCCTTTCAATCCCCTGGACACGTAAGTTGGCAGTATTACCCTGATGCTTTACCGCAAAATGCAAGCTCACTGCAGAAACATTTCTCGTCATCTGGTGTGGTGTATCTGAAATATGTTTTCGTACTCGTGTCTTTATCGCATTTGATGTCCATCCCACATAATGCAGGTTACAAGCTATGCATGTGATCAGATAAATCGCAAACTGAGAGTTGCAGTTCAGGTATGACTTTATATTATGCGTGTTCCCATTTGCTGTGGAGCAAAATGTCCTGCTTGTTTGCATATGGGAACAACAAATGCATTTATTCTGACCACATTTATAGCTGCCAATATATTTCAACCAGGTGGGCTCTGTAGGGGGTTTGTCCGAAAACAAACTGGGGCTCAGTAGTTGACCTAAATTAGGTGCTCTCCGTGCGACATACCTGATACCATCAGATACTATTTCACCCCAGTCCCTGTCAAAATTCAAAACAGGTAAATGACGTTTTATTATTTCACATATATGCTGATACTCCTCACTGTACTGCGTGGTAAACGTGACGTAACTGTTCGACTGATAAAACCTTCATGTTGGAGGCTCAAAATATAAAAAAACGCCTTAGAAAATATACTGCACAAACTGTACAAAGGGCCATTGACCAGACATCTACCCTGGATATGCATTGACTTATTTTTCCTAGTGATACACCAATGTTAAAACGAATAAACGCCATCCTAGAGTTTTTAAACAAAAACAAGTCAGCTATAAATGTGGTCAGAATAAATGCATTTGTTGTTCCCATATGCAAACAAGCAGGACATTTTGCTCCACAGCAAATGGGAACACACATAATATAAAGTCATACCTGAACTGCAACTCACAGTTTGCGATTTATCTGATCACATGCATAGCTTGAAACCAGGGCCGGCCTTTGGGGTGTGCGGGCTGTGCGGCCGCACAGGGCGCCATAGTAACAGGGGCGCTGGGCGGCCGACAGCTCGCAATGTAATATGCGGCAGGCGAGGCTGAACTTGTGTTCTCCCTCGGGGCGCCCCCTCCATCTAGCCCTCCCCTGTCTGACCTGATTCGTTCCTCCTCCCCTGTGCCTGACCTGCCTGCTGTCCCCGCCGCTGCCAATAAGAAGAGACAGGAGGAGGAGGGGAGGGGCTGTGGCCACTGCGCCACCAATGAAGATAACTGACCTGAAATACAAATACAGGAGGCGGGTGCCAGAATCAAATAGCCGGCGCCCGACCTCTGTGACAGGGAGCTGCGATCAGCTGCAGTTGAGTTAACCCTTCAGGTGCGGTACCTGAGGGGTTAACTGCCGCTGATCGCAGCTCCCTGTCACAGAGGTCGGGTGTCGGCTATTTGATTCCGACACCCGCCTCCTGTATTTGTATAAGAAACGTTGGTGGCACAGTGCGCCCCCCCAACACCCCAGTATAAGAAACGGTGGCACAGTGCGGCCCCCCCCCCCCCAACACCCCAGTATAAGAAACGGTGGCACAGTGCGGCCCCCCCCCCCCAACACCCCAGTATAAGAAACATTGGTGGCACAGTGGGAAGTGCCAGTGAGGGTTAAAAAATAATTTAAAAAAATTAACTCACCTCCTCCAGTTGATCGCATAGCTGCCGGTCTCCTGTTTTCTTCAGGACCTGTGGTGACGTCACTGAGCTCATCACATGACCCATTACCATGGTGATGGATCATGTGATGAGCACAGTGATGTCACCACAGGTCCTTTGACAGGTCATGAAGAAAGAACAGAAGACGATCAATTGGAGGAGGTGAGTTAATTATTTTTTAACCCTCATTGGCACTGCCCACTGCGCCACCAATGTTTATTATATTGGGGGGGGGCGCACTGCGCCACCAATGTTTATTATACTTTGGTGTTGGGGGGGGCGCACTGCGCCACCAATGTTTATTATACTGGGGTGTTGGGGGGGGCGCACTGCACCACCAATGTTTATTATACTGGGGTGTTGGGGGGGGCGCACTGCGCCACCAATGTTTATTATACTGGGGTGTTGGGGGGGGCGCACTGCGCCACCAATGTTTATTATACTGGGGTGTTGGGGGGGCGCACTGCGCCACCAATGTTTATTATACTGGGGTGTTGGGGGGGGCCCACTGCGCCACCAATGTTTATTATACTGGGGTGTTGGGGGGGGCCCACTGCGCCACCAATGTTTATTATACTGGGGTGTTGGGGGGGGCGCACTGCACCACCAATGTTTATTATATTGGGGGGGCGCACTGCGCCAATGTTTATTATATTGGGGGGGCGCACTGCGCACAACGATGGGTTAGGGAAATTTCACAGCAGAGTGCGCATGCGCTGGGAGCCTCGCCGGCGGTTAGGGTAGGGAAAAATTATGGGCCAGTGCACAGGTGTGGTGATCGGATGGATGTTCTCAGCTGGACACCGGCCGACACTGCGCATGCACTGGGAGCCTCACCAGCGGTTATGGTAGGGAAAAAGCACTGGCCCGTACGTAATTTTTCCCTTCCCTAACCGCTGGTGAGGCTCCTGGCGCATGCGCACTCTGCTGTGAAACTTCCCTAACCTGTCGTTGTGCGCCTGCGCGGCGCTGCACACCTCCTCACGTCATGTCCGGTGCGACTGTAAGTGACGAGGGTAGGGAAATCTCACGAAGTAGGGAAGTATAACATTACACCGGCCTTTGGGGTGTGCGGGCTAGTAACTACTTGGTTGGATAGTCAGCCAGCCTATGCCATGATGCCAGCAACAAGCAGTGTTTTTTTTTTTTTTTTTTGGGGGGGGGGAACGCCACAAGGTTAGCTCGCACAGGGCGCCTGAACACCTAAGGCCGGCCCTGCTTGTAACCTGCATTATGTGGGATGGACATCAAATGCGATAAAGACACGAGTACGAAAACATATTTCAGATAGACCACACCAGATGACAAGAAATGTTTCTGCAGTGAGCTTGCATTTTGCGGTAAAGCATCAGGGTAATACTGCCAACTTACGTGTCCAGGGGATTGAAAGGGTTACTCCACCAGTGAGAGGGGGAGATCATAGAAAAAAAACTCTTGAATAGAGAAACTTTTTGGATGCATGAACTGGACACCTGTGTCCCAAGGGGCCTAAATAAGAAATATGATCTGATTCTGCACTATTAATGACAGATACCGCTAGCAATTGCCATTCTTTGTCGAAAGAGAAAAGATGTTATTTTAATGTTTATGTATTTTTCTGTAGGTGAAGAGTTAATGAGTGTGGTGATTGTCCAATTGCCTGCTCCAGGTGAGCCCGCCTAGCTTCCCAGTGTTTGATGGGAGTTAGGGGGGGTTTATATGGAGTGGCATTTGTAGAGCACATTTGGCATGAGTAGGGACTGTAATTTGTGAGTCCGAAACGCGTAGATTGAATAGTACTGCCCTGTGTATGGAAAACTTTTAAACCGCTGGAATAAAGAAATTGGATTTTTAGAAGCTGGACCTTCCGTTTTATCTTCATAATACAAGTTAGCAGCTGATCCAGGCTGCGTCCGTGCTTCTGGGAGTCGTTTTTTAGGTGAGCGCTGCTACCTTTGTAAGCTTATATGTTTATACACCTATAGAGATGGCCTTGCGGTTCGAGTGGCGAACTTTGCTTGTTCGCTGTTTGCCGAACGGGCGAACATATGGCGATATTCGCGCCCGCCATATTCTTTTACATTGTGAAGAACTTTGACCCATGACACATCCATCAGGTGGGACAGGACAGCCAATTGAGACGTTTCAGCACATGGACATACCCTCTACCTTATAAATAAACCTGATCTGGCCGCCATTTTACATTTAGAATTTTGCCAGTGAAGGGAGAGGTTGCTGTGTGGAGCAGGGACAGACTGTTAGGGACACCAAACGCTAGATAATAGGGCCACAAAAGTCCTTCTAAGGACTGGTATAGGTGTGCTATCGATAGGTGTGACTTACTGAGGGGTGTGATATACTTATAATATACTTTCTAACATAGGAAGTATATTATAGTGCAATTGTATTGTGCAGCAGTTGTGTGCAGTTCTGCTGCGATACTGCAGCTACACAGAGGGACAAACGCTATTGGAACAAATAATTTCTACTGGTGTGATTAGCCAGTTGCCCTCCCAAAAAACTGATTGAAGCAGGTATTTTATATACCAATAATATACGTTCTATATAGTGCATTTAGGTAGTGCAGCATTTGGCTGCGGTTTTGCCGCGTTACCGCAGCTACACAGAGTGAAAAACACTATTTAAAGAAATAATTTCTACTGGTGTGATTTACCAATTGCCCCCCCAAAAAACTGATTGAGGCCGGGGTGTGATATACCTTCTTCCACAAATACTGCTCTTCTGTAGGGACTTTTGTCACAGGGTCATTTTGAAAATGACAGGCAGAGAAAGAGGCCGCCATTCCGCAGGGGTGGTAGGGGTCGGGCAGGTGCACCAGGCCGCAGCCTAAGTGGGAAGTTGCAGAAGGTTCGTGCGATTACGTCAAAGGACGCACCAGAGTTGGTTGAGTGGCTCACTCAGCCTTCCACTTATGCACCCTCCTCATCCTCTCTATCTGCACCCTCTTCACTCTCTGCTGTGTGCACCCCCAAAGACACCACCACCACCATATCCCCTCCACTCGAGTCAGAGGAATTATTTTCCCATCCATTACAAGACATTACAGATGCGCAGCCATTATTGGCATTGGATCAGGAAGAGGAGGTATTAATGGCCGCCACCCAGCGGTCTGACGACAGTACCCATATCAGCCCAATGAGGATGGTCCCCGCTGTTGCTGCCTACTCCAAAATCTCTAATGTCAGTGGTGGTGAAGGTGACGAATCCGATGATGACGTGTCGATGGACGTCACGTGGGTGCCCACAAGAGATGAAGAGCAGGGGAGTACAGAGGGAGAGACGGAGCAGCAGATAGGGAGAAGAAGGAGGAGAAGCAGGCAGAACTTACAGTGCACAGGAGGCAAAAAGCAGACTGCTAATGTATCTGGAACGAGCCATCCACCATGCACGGTCCCATCTGGTGCTCTCAGGACACCAGCACATGGTTCTGCAGTGTGGGCTTTTTTTAACGTGTCCACTGCTGACAATAGTGTTGCCATCTGCAGCCTGTGCTGTCAAAGCATAAGTCGCGATAAGCCCAACACTTATCTAGGGAGGACCGCCTTAAGAAGGCACCTGGCCTCCCATCACTGAGCCCAGTGGGAGAAACACAGTCAGAAACCACAAAGCCACACTCCCTACACTCCCGGTCCTGCCTCTTCTCCTTCTCTCTCCTCTTATTTGTCCTCCACTACACCTTCCACCGTGCCGTCATTCGCGTTCATGCAGCAAAAGGCAGGCCTCCTTGCCCCAAATGTTAGAGCGAAAAAAGATGATGACGCCGGATAACCCTCTTGCCCAACGGCTGACCGCTGGCTTGTCAGAACTGCTAGCCCGCCAACTACTGCCATATAAACTGGTGGCTTCGGAGGCCTTTAGAAAGTTTGTGGCCATAGAAATACTGCAATGGAAGGTCCCCGGAAGGAAATATTTCTCCCAGAAGGGCATCACAGAGCTGTATGGTCACGTTCAGCGGCAAGTGAATGTATCTCTGACACACAGTGTCGATGCCAAGATACATCTGACCACAGACACGTGGTCTAGCAAACACGGGCAGGGAAGGTACATAACTTTTACTGCCCACTGGGTGAACCTTCTGACGGCCGTCAAGCATGCACCCGTGGCACCCGTGTAGATTTGGTGTTAACCGCCACGGATTGCATGCAGGCTTGCCTCTTCTTCTCCTCCACCTACTCCATCCTCCGTATCCTCCTCGGCTGACTCCTCCTTTTCCGCTGCTACCGTCTCTTCTGCTGTGCCCCCCAAGCTCCACAGAACCTATTCGACGTGCCAGATGAGAGGTTGCCATGCTGTGCTGCGTCTGTTGTGCCTGGAAGCCAAGAGCTACATCGGTCCTGCACTCCTTTCAGCTTTGCGGTCACAGGCCGATCAGTGGCTAACCCCGCTCAATTTGACAGTTGGTAAAGTGGTGTGCGACAACGGTGCCAATCTGCTGAGTGCGCTGAAACAGGGCAAAATGACACACGCGCCGTGCATGGCACAAATCCTGAACTTAGTCATGCAGTGATTCGTTGCCAAATACCCCGGGGTCCAGGACATCTTGCAGCAGGCCAGGAAAATCTCTGGCCATTTTAGAAGATCTTACACGGCCATGTCTCGCCTTGCTGACATTCAGCGGCGACACCACCTGCCCATCAGACGTCTGATTTGTGACTGCCAGACGCGATGGAACTCCACCTTGTATATGTTTGATAGACTGCTCCAGCAGAAACGTGCAGTTAACGAATACCTGTACGAACTCTGCGGCAGGAGAGGTTCTGTGGAGATTGTTTTTTTTTCACCGCGCCAGTGGCTGCTCATGCGAGATACATGCAGACTTCTGCGACTATTTGATGAGATCACCAAACTGGTCAGTCGCAGCCAGGGCGCCATCAGTGACATCGTACCTTACGCCTTCTTTCTGGAGCATGCATTGTGTCGTGTCATTGATTAAGCCGTCGAGGACCAGGAGCAGGAAGATAAGGAAGTCGCAATCCTGGATGAATTCCCACGGGGGGCTACTCCATCTGAGACAAGTCAACCACAGGAGTCTGAAGAGGAGTCAGAGGAGGATGGTGCCGTGGCAGAGGAGTAGGAAGCAAGAAGAGCATCCTTTAAATGTTTCTGATATCCCTGGTGTTGTCCGTGGCTGGGGGGAGGAGAACGAGGATGACATTATCCTGGATGATGAGCAGGAGCCAAGCCACTCCACCGCTTCCAGTTTAGTGCAAATGGGGGCCTTCATTCTCCAGTGTTTGAAGAGGGACCCAGTTATAAATAGCATAAAGGGCAAGGACCAGTACTGGGTGGCAACGTACTTAGACTCCGGGTACAAACACAAAATGGCAGAAATGTTACCACCATCACAGAGGGCTGTCAGAATGCAGCACTTCCAGGCCTTGCTTCGAGAAATGCTGCATTCTGCTGGCAGAGGAATTTCCACTCACAGAGAAACAGTTGCGGGTACTAATCCAACAGCGACTGCAAGAAGAGGGCATTTTGAAGATGTGTTGGTCACTTCGGATACGAGATCATTCTTGCAACCAACCCATCAACAGCCATCCTCCGGATCTAGCCTCAGGGAACGCCTAGACCGACAGGTGTCCGACTACATCGGGTTAACGGCCCATGTGGACACTCTGAGAAGCGATGAACCCCTAGATTACTGGGCGTGCAGGCTTGACCTGTGGCCAGAGCTGGCACAATTTGCCATGGAACTGTTGGCTTGCCCCTCGTCCAGTGTCCTGTCCGAAAGGACGTTCAGCGCAGCAGGGGGGATCGTGACCAATAAGCGCACTCGCCTTGATCACGACAGTGTGGACTACCTCACATTTCTAAAAATGAATGATGCATGGATCTCAGAGGAATTTAACACATGTGACGAGTCGACCACGTTTGATTGAATTTCCTCATGACAGCCCAAAAATATCCGCCACCACCCAGAACAAATCATGGTCCCTGTCTGAGGTAGATACAGCGGGCATAAAAGGCCCTTTATGTCCATTGAATGCCTAATTTTTGTGGCCTGTACTGGCCGACAGTTACATTTTTATCCTGTGACCCCCTAATATACCTCCAGCCACAGAACCCAAAGTTCTTTGCTGTGAGGTAATGCTTATTGACTAATTTTTGGGGCCTGTACTGGCCGACAGTTACATTTTTATCCGGTGACCCCCTAATATACCTCCAGCCACAGGATCCAAAGTTCTTTGCTGTGAGGTAATGCTTATTGACTAATTTTTGGGGCCTGTACTGGCCGACAGTTACATTTTTCTCTCTATCCACATAATCACACTCTTGTCTCATTTCTCTGCTTCTCATTACGGTGGCGTATGAACCACATTCACTATAAGGACCTTCTAATATCACAGGGTCATGTGAATGTGCCCCCACCCCGTACTGTGCCCTCCTATTCTCTTTTATCCAGTCACGGTATGGCAGTGTTATCCGGTCATTGTGCAGAGGTGTTTTCCAGTCAATGTATGGCGGTGGTATCCAATATCTGGATGGCCATAAATATCCCTTTCCCTGCCCACGTCATCCTTTTTTAGACCTGACATGAGCGGGAAAAAGGTGCAGATTGTGGTGCTAAGGGCCTTTGCACCACAATCTGTGTCAGAAATACGCCTAATATAGACGTATTTCTATATAATAAATGACCCCCTAATTGTATTATTATTCGGGGGTAGGGATAATATCTTTATATTATATAGATTCTAGTGTATTATACTGTGCCCTGTATTTCCCAGTAGAAAATGATCCTTGGGAAACACAGTCCTCATCCCTGACCACCAGGACCAGGTAGCGCTCTGTCAGTACATGGCGACCTCCCCTCTCCGCCACGCTGCTCCGCTGTGTACTGGTGCTTATTCTGATACTAGTCTTGGAAACCACAGGCGAGTCTAGAGTCCCCCTCGGTCAGGAGGGAAACATGGAGACAAAAGAAGGGGTATGGGGGGCGCACAATAGGGTAGTATGTTCAATACAAACTTAATTGTAAAACAAGTAAAAGGTGCTCACCTTTTTAGGTTGTGCTAGAATAGACACAACTCTATTGTTGGTATGTAAAATAAGCCAAAGAGATTTTTTCGGATCCGTGGATGCAGCCGCAGAAGAGGTGTCTTTGGGATCGGAGGCCCAATCCCCCAAAGGATGCTTGTAGAGAGGAAGGTTTTCTGGTCAGGCGCAAAACACATAGGATCCAAACCGTCTCTTTTAGGTGAATCTTTTTTAATGCATAAATAAAAATAGAACAACGCGTTTCGGGGCTCAAAATGTCCCCTTCACCATGAAAATTTATCGTTGTTATCTTTATGTTCCTTTTATTGATTTTTATCCTTGTGATTATTGGTATTTTTAAACGTATATCAACAACCATTTATTATGGGGTGACATTTACTCACCCAACCCCTCACTGCCAACAAAGTGGAGGGGTTTGCATGCCGAACCCCTTTTATATTTATATTTTTATTTATATTTATACTTTCATGTATTTATATATTCATATATATTATATACAATTTATATCCTTACGTATACACCATAACTTACGGAAAATATCGTGCCTACCAGCGCTTTTTAGCAACAATGTGTACTTTTTGCGTCATTTATTATATCATATATATACTATACGGTTTTTATCCCCCTATTAAGATTTCTGCATTATATATTCATTTATCTTATAGGGACATCGGCTCCTGTCTTATATATATATATATATATTTTTTTTTTTATTAGTATTTCATTTTTATTCATATTGGCTTCTATAGCCATATCTATGTTCATTTATACCTTTCCTAACCGTGGGAAATATATATATAGACCTCCAATATAACAAGCCCTGTGTGTTTGACCTCGGTCGCGGCCCTGCGCCCCACTGTGACAGCCGCCTGGTGTGCTGTTAGTGGGAGCGCACATTCTCCGCAGACCGGCGTCCCCGTAGTCATGGACACTGGCCATGTGATCGTGAGGCTTGCGATCACATGACCGGGTGCCCGTGCAAGAAGACTTACCTAATAGAGCGCAGGCGCCGGGTACTATACATAGAAGTTACTCTGCGCCGATCACGTGACCGCATCAGTGCGGTCATGTGACTCCTGTCCTCCGTCCTTAGCTGTTATAATCTCATGAAAGAATCGCCGAGTATATGCAATTTATCCCCTTATATTATCTCCATATACCTACTGTAATTACATACTGTGACCATACTTATAATTTGAACAGTTCTATTTATATTTGTGATACATTACCTGCAGCTAGCCCCTCCCATCTGTGGGCAGCTCTCAGGTAATCCGTTTTTTGGCGGTTTTTTTGTATCTTTATATACCTGTACTGATATTATTCATTGTGATTACTATTAACCTGATGAAGGGGACATTTTGAGCCCCGAAACGCGTTGTTCTATTTTTATTTATGCATTAAAAAAGATTCACCTAAAAGAGACGGTTTGGATCCTATGTGTTTTGCGCCTGACCAGAAAACCTTCCTCTCTATTCTGATACTAGGGCTGGGTTCACATCCTATTTTTGCCATCCATTTAATGCATACCAAAAATGTATGCATTAACAGATGTATCAGACTGATGCTGTACAGTGTGGTCCGTTCACCATACTGTTCCATGGTAGAAATAAAATTTACGTTAACGTATGCATTTTTTTAATAGACTCTGTAGGATACAAACACGTGGAGTGCTGCACATTTGTATACATCAAACTGATAGGAAATAAAAAATTTCTATGCACCAGCAGGGCACATTTATGAGAATTTCCCTTTAAGATGCATAAAAATGGCCCCTGATTAAAATACATATTTTTTGTGGGAATTTTTGCCAATGATCCCCCTCTGGTATATCACTGTCCATGTTGTGGGACTATTTGTGTACTTCTAGTAAGTGTTTGCTTGCTGCAAATATGAGCTGTAGTTTTTTCAGGTTCGCCTGCCATTAAAGTGAATGGGGCCCGTCGCAAACCGTCTCGGCCGAACTTCGTCCATTACTATACAGCTAGACCTGCCAATAGCCTTAGTGCAGTTCCTATGTTTATGTGTTAAAGACAAAAGCAGAGTTATTTACTGTGACATCATGTTTTGGATATCATATAACTGTTATATTTTGTGTTCACAGAAGCAGAAAAGATAATATGCCTTCAAGATTCATTTTATAGTGTAAGATAGGCTCAGTGACACAGCAGAAACAGAAAGTATAGTGTTAATCTGTTGTTGCTGGGCAGAATTCTAGACCAATCACAGCCAGCTTCTCAAACAGCAAGAGTTTTCACCAATCACAGCCAGCCTCACACACAGCCTGTCTGGGAATTCCTCCAGCTCCTGCTGCTAGCATCATTATTCACCAGAGACAGGAGCTGAAGAGACATTCACTCCACTGAGAGCTGAGTTTTATGGGAACAAGAGGCCAATATAGGTATTTAAAACAGTTATATAATGTTCATATTGTTAGTATTGTGTTTAGAACTGTATACTGAACTAGATATATATGTACAGTACAGACCAAAAGTTTGGACACACCTTCTCATTCAAAGAGTTTTCTTTATTTTCATGACTATGAAGGCATCAAAACTATGAATTAACACATGTGGAATTATATACATAACAAACAAGTGTCAAACAACTGAAAATATGTCATATTCTAGGTTCTTCAAAGTAGCCACCTTTTGCTTTGATTACTGCTTTGCACACTCTTGGCATTCTCTTGATGAGCTTCAAGAGGTAGTCCCCTGAAATGGTCTTCCAACAGTCTTGAAGGAGTTCCCAGAGATGCTTAGCACTTGTTGGCCCTTTTGCCTTCACTCTGCGGTCCAGCTCACCGCAAACCATCTCGATTGGGTTCAGGTCCAATGACTGTGGAGGCCAGGTCATCACTCTCCTTCATGGTCAAATAGCCCTTACTTTTAAAGCTTTCCCAATTTTTCAGCTGACTGACTGACCTTCATTTCTTAAAGTAATGATGGCCACTCATTTTTCTTTACTTAGCTGCTTTTTTCTTGCCATAATACAAATTCTAACAGTCTATTCAGTAGGACTATCAGCTGTGTATCCACCTGACTTCTCCTCAACGCCACTGATGGTCCCAACCCCATTTATAAGGCAAGAAATCCTACTTATTAAACCTGACAGGGCACACCCGTGAAGTGAAAACCATTTCAGGGGACTACCTCTTGAAGCTCATCAAGAGAATGCCAAGAGTGTGCAAAGCAGTAATCAAAGCAAAAGGTGGCTACTTTGAAGAACCTAGAATATGACATATTTTCAGTTGTTTCACACTTGTTTGTTATGTATATAATTCCACATGTGTTAATTCATAGTTTTGATGCCTTTAGTGTGAATCTACAATTTTCATAGTCATGAAAATAAAGAAAACTCTTTGAATGAGAAGGTGTGTCCAAACTTTTGGTCTGTACTGTATGTTTACTTACAGTTCCACCAATTGCAACCATACAATTGCAAATACTAATTGCAAGCTACAAATTGCAAGCATACAATTGCAAGCCTTCAGATTCCATATTGCAATCCAAATTGCATATAACCATACCAGATCATACTCAACCAATCTGCAAAAAGTCACTGCTAACTACATACTGCAAGTGAACTATTAGTTACTAGACCTCAGATATACCTCTCAGAGAGATCATAAAGTGCTTAAATAACTTAAAGTGACAGTACAGATACTGAAGAGAGAAATATAACATTTTATGTTGAATGACAAGATTGAACAGTTGAACCACCATCTTAATCATACCGCCATTTTGTGATATCTTTTCACCACGTGTTATGTACATGGACTATCTGCTACGGAGGCGGCAGTGTTATATGAAGAAAGTTATTTGAAGCATTTGGTGTGCTCTTTAAAGGGAGTCTGTCACCACATTTGAGCATATTAGACTGATCAAATAGCGTTATATGTGCCACCCAGAACTTAAAAACGGTACTTTTGTTGTATCTAATGGAGTTTTCTTTCAGCCAAAAATGAACTTTTAAGATTCTGTAAATGCGCCCTCTCAAGTGCCCAGGGCGGCGTCTCAATCGTCCGAGCCCCAGGCAGCACCTCCTCAACGGCTCATAACCCCGCCCTCCGTGTGCCTCTGCCCACCCGTTTACTCTCCTCCTCTCTCCTTTTCCACTGCGCTACGAATTTGACCGCGCAGCCGCAGTATCTTACCCAGATGCAAGATCGAATAGAGACAGTGTTGCCTCTTGTTAGGGAGCATATAGAGGCAGCTCAGCGAGCCCAGAGTCGGGTCTATAATCGGCAGGCTCGGGTCCGGATCTTTAACCCGGGTGATTGGGTTTTTGTTCTGGTGCCGACCGTGGTCAGTAAGTTCCCAGTAAGTTCCTGGCTAGGCAGCTAATCGAGAAGTTAGGACAAGCACGGTACTTTTCTGTTTTGGACCTTACGAAAGGGTACTGGTAGGTGCCCTTAATGGAGGCTGGCAAAGAGAAAACTGCATTCGTCACACCTGAGGGGCTGTATCAGTATAAGGTGTCACCATTTGGTCTGCATGGCACCACCACCACTTTTCAGTGACTTATGAACATTGTGCTTTGTTCACATTGTCGGTATGCTTCGGCTTACCTGGACGATATTGTCATCCACAGTAGTGACTGGGAAAGTCACCTACCCAAAGTGCAGGCTGTAGTGGACTCCCTTCGAAAGGCTGGACTAACCGCTAACCCGAAAAAATGTGTAATAGGGTTAGAGGAGACTAAGTACCTGGGGTATGTCATTGGGCGTGGAGTCATCAAACCCCAAGGAAACAAAATAGAGGCAATAAGAAATTGGCCCCGACCTGTCACCACTAGGCAAGTAAAGTCATTCCTGGGAATGGTGGGCTATTAGATGAGGTTTGTTCCCCACTTTACTACGGTGGCCACGCTATTGGCAGGGCTCTTGAAGGGACACAAGTGAGTGCAGGTTCACTTGGATGATCGGGCGGAAGAGGCTTTCTCCGCTTTGAAGTCTTCGCTTTCTCCGGGTGCCCGAGTTTGGTGACGCCTGACTTCAAAAGGGAGTTTATAGTACAGACTGATGCCTCCGAAGTAGGCCTCGGTGATGAACTGTCTCAGGAAGTCAACGGGGAGGAGCATCCCCTTGTCTTCCTCAGCCGTAAGCTCACTCCAGCCGAGACCCGGTACAGTATAGTGGAGAGAGAGTGCCTGGCTATCAAGTGGGCACTTGAGCCTCTCCGCTATTATTTTTTAGGGAGAAAGTTCCGCATGGTGACTGACCACTCCCCTATCAAGTGGATGAGCCAGGCTAAAGACAGAAATGCCCGGGACACCCGATGGTTTCTGTCCTTACAAAACTTTAAGTTTTCGGTGGAACACAGGGCAGGCTGGTTACAGAGAAACACGGATGCCCTGTCCCAGGTACACTGTCTGGCGCGTGTTCACCCCCTCAGGGTTGAACAAAGGGGGGGGGTATGTGACACAGTGAGGGGTTTTGTCTGGGAAGGCAGGTATTTTCCTTCCAGCATTAGTGTTGAGCACAAATATTCAAATACCGAATTGCTTGTGGGCCAATGAGAAGGAAGCAATGTCAAGTTCACAACAATACCTAGTGCACCAATCAGTAATCTGTAGTCAGACCTGCTAAAATGTGAAGTTGCATGTAGTGCGATAAAATATTTTAATCACAGCCGATTAGAGTAATCGCGAATATATTGGAGCACTTGACTCTATCTGCATATAAAGTTATTCTAATGTTCTGCCGTGCCAACCATTTTCTCCAGTCTCAGAAAACTTATAACAGCTTGAAAAATGTAAAATATCGTGAATTTGAATACAGCCCCTGCCGCTCATCACCACCCAGCATCTGCTGCTGGGCTGATTTACAGCCATGTGAGGTCAAATACCGGACTGGAGTTTAAGTGCCGGTCCGGGTTTTGGCAGCACCTGGCTGTCTTTAAATAGTCAGCTGGGCTAAGCAGCTGAGTCTCTGTGTTGGGATCTGAGATTTTGTGCCGGACTGGAGGGCTGAGAGCCATGTGCAGGGGGAGCAGGCCCCCTGAAGCCTGCTGTGGACTACTGGAGGCAGAACTGCAATATGAACTTTCCATAGTGTGTGAATTAACACCAAAGACTGTGACATGTTGTTCTGTGCAAATTGAACTGCCCATTTGTGTGTGAATTAACACCAAAGACTACAAAGTGACGTGTTGTTTTGTGCAACTGCAGCAAGTGTGAATAAACACTGAAGTTGGAGTTAAGAACTTGTATTTTGCCTCTGCGTCCGCTTACCCTATCTACCAGAGCGAAACCCCACACTATTTATGATTTTATAATTTTTTAACTAATTATGAGGAATTTATTGACTCTTGGACGTTGTGGTTGAATCAGAAAAAAGTGAATAATCTAGATAAGTTTTTATCTCTCTGCTCAAGGGGATTATGGGGAGGAACACTTACACTGTGGGTTCTGCATTTTTTTTTCTTATTGCTGAAATGCCATTAAATAAAGAGCAAAAAAAATATAAATTAAAAAAAATGATAAATTATAATAAAGAAATATAAAAGAAAGATTGAACCTACCTTACAGGTGATCATTTTGCATGTTTTCACCATAATAGTTGATGGATTCCCAACTACAGCGGATCGAACTCTTTTAACCTCCGGGTGTCAGAACGTATAACATCCCAGCAAAACCTCTGAATCACTCCACCCACTCCACGTCTTCTCATCTCAGCAGCTACACGAACATCTTCCACCACAGCAGTAGTTCCATCATCAACCAGTATGAATGACTCAAAGCCCACCTGACGATCCATAAGGAGAAAAACAAGATGAGCATAGAGTAGGTCATGGAGTTTCTGCTCTAAGATCTGACCATACAGGAGGACATACCAGCAGTACTTTGTCATATTTTATGAACACATCTTCAACTTTCTAGTATACTTTGTGTTTGAATTCCTTTTGACAGTGAATGGAATTTTTGTGAATGGGAGAACCCGAGCATTAAACCAGGCTCCCCCTGCTCTGAAGAGGGGAGGGTGCCGGGTCCCACTGAGGTCTAATTCCGAAAGTGATTTAAAGCGACCTAAATGAAAAAGGTGAGGCACCATATAGATGCCATTTCGTGACCAATAACCAAAATCTGTAATTTTAAAGAATTCCTCCAGCCCCCCGTTCCCCCACAGAGGGGTGAAAACAAACGGACCGGAGACTTTAAGGATCTCCTTCAGCCTGTTCCACACCCTTTGTAGTAAGCAAGGGATCAGCAAGGACTTCCTCATTCCCATAGACCCAGTTTCCAAACATGCAAAAATATTCTCTATTGGCCTGTCGATAACTTTATTCAAATACCGTGAAAGTAAACTCTCTTTCCAATAACAACACCGCTGAATCTGTGCACAAAAATAATAACCCTGAAAAAAGGGTAGTGACAGCCCACCGTCTGCCTCCGACAACCATAGATATCTCTGCTTTATACGGACCCTCTTCCTGCCCCAAATTAGGTCATTAATCAAGGTCTCCAATCTATGAAAGAAGATATCATCAATGCAAATGGGGGAAGCACACATCGGGAACAAGACTATAGGCAAAATAATCATCCTGATCAGTGCAATTCGATCTGTCTGTTCCAGTATCAATTTCCGCCAAGCGCCAACTTTGGTTCTAACTTTATTCAAAACTGGGGCCAAATTAAGCTCATAAAACCTTCTTATAGGAACCCCGATCTTAACCCCCAGGTAATCCAAGGAATCGTTAGGAGCGAACTCGGCTCCCTACCACAGTGTGTTTATACCCTTAGTGCACACACTTGGACGAGCACAGAATCTTCTTGCAACAGGTTTTTGTATGTAGTGTGAATGTGCGCTATTAGCCAATACCCTCTGGATCATGTCCTTGAATCTATCTTTAAGGAATATAATGGCAGGTCATCCAATTTGCAAGGAACCATCCTGCCAACCATGGCACAACCACACATATAGAAAGAGCCAATTGGAGATATTTGTGATGAATATTATACTGGGGTCGGCATTAAATTTCGATAGCAGCTTCATGCTTAAAATAAAAAGCTATTCAGCAGGTTCTCATCCAGCAGAGCTGAAGGTGCTGAGACTGGGTATATGACTAAGTCTCAGCAGAGACTAGGTCCTTGCTGTCTTCCCTATGCAGGGGGACTCCTGGATGCTATCACACACCCTACCCCTAGCAGGGGGGAGGCTACACTGACTCTAACTTCCTTCTCCACCCATGCTGCAGGATGTGGGAACTGCCCACTCTCTCACAGAGGGGGAGCTAAGCTGGAATAATGCATTCCAGCTTAGATTCACTAAACTGTACTTGCCAATGAGTTGCTGCCACCTACTGGTAACCAGGCAAACTACAGGAACAATTACATTTAACATGGATTTATATGCACATTTGTGTAAGACATAATGTAAAATATATCAGATGACATTATAAAGGCTCTTAGGAAATAGTAGTGGGGAAGAGGCGTGTAGTAACACAACTCTGGGGTGTTACACACACAAGATGGTGGATAATAGAGAAAGGTGGTGTGGCCAGTTTTGAATAAAGTTAGGACCAAAGTTGGCGCTTGGCGGAAATTGATACTGGCACAGACAGATCGAATTGCACTGATCAGGATGATTATTTTGCCTATAGTCTTGTTCCCGATGTGTGCTTCCCCCATTTGGATTGATGATATCTTCTTTCATAGATTGGAGACCTTGATAAATGACCTAATTTGGGGCAGGAAGAGGGTCCGTATAAAGCAGAGATATCTATGGTTGTCGGAGGCAGACGGTGGGCTGTCACTACCCTTTTTTCAGGGTTATTATTTTTGTGACAAAAACACAGAAATATAGTGGCAATACTGGAGGAGCGGCTCAACCCCTAACACTGTAGCGTGTTTTACATTGGGGGAGCAGCCCCGCCGCATGTGGACCGCAGCAAACGACTATCCCCAGCAAAAAATGCATACGGTGGAGGATGTCGGCGCGGTCCACATGCACCACAAGAGCATCCTACACAAAACGGAGCATTGTGCGGATGTAAATACAATCATATAAATCACAGAAAAAATGCACCAAACGGATATGCCACTGACTATACTGGCTAGTCATAAATGCAGATATTAAAAGCTGAGACTTTCGCCAATATATTCCTGTCAGGAAAATATCGGAGCCCATCATTGCACCACGTCACGGTCACTCAGCATGGCAAAGGGTCCTACCACTACGCTACCTATGGTGTGAACACGGTCTGAAGGCGATGTAATCCAGCTCGCAGCCAGGCTTCCACACAAACGCCTAGCAGGACAACTAGTGCAATGTGAACAAAGCCAAGACTGCAAGCCACGCCCATATCAGACCCTGTGATGGAGGTCACCAGGTGCAAAAGAGTGTTTGAATGCCAGGTAACGGCACATACACTACATATAGAACAAGACAAAAACACAGAAATATAGTGGCAATACTGGAGGAGCGGCATTTTTTGCTGGGGATAGTCGTTTGCTGCGGTCCACATGCGGCGGGGCTGCGCCCCCAATATAAAACACGCTACAGTGTTAGGGGTTGAGCCGCTCCTCCAGTATTGCCACTATATTTCTGTGTTTTTGTCTTGTTCTATATGTAGTGTATGTGCCGTTACCTGGCATTCAAACACTCTTTTGCACCTGGTGACCTCCATCACAGGGTCTGATATGGGCGTGGCTTGCAGTCTTGGCTTTGTTCACATTGCACTAGTTGTCCTGCTAGGCGTTTGTGTGGAAGCCTGGCTGCGAGCTGGATTACATCGCCTTCAGACCGTGTTCACACCATAGGTAGCGTAGTGGTAGGACCCTTTGCCATGCTGAGTGACCGTGACGTGGTGCAATGATGGGCTCCGATATTTTCCTGACAGGAATATATTGGCGAAAGTCTCAGCTTTTAATATCTGCATTTATGACTAGCCAGTATAGTCAGTGGCATATCCGTTTGGTGCATTTTTTCTGTGATTTATTATTTTTGTGCACAGATTCAGCGTTGTTGAGCCAATTAGAGATATTTGTGATGAATATTATACTGGGGTCGGCCTTAAATTTCGAAAGCAGCTTCATGCTTAAAATAAAAAGCTATTCAGCAGGTTCTCACAAGATACAACTAAACTATGAAACATCCTCCTAACTTTTCCCCTGTTTAATTGGAACATGCTGACATATCATAACCCAATAGTAATAGATGTAGGGCATCAACCTAAACGCCAGTTCACTCCTTACAGAAGACTTTTTCAATATTGTTTCGTAAACCCTTTCGCTACCAACTCCTTACATGTATGATGGAGTGATGTGGAACAAAGTTTAAACATGGTGCCTGCTTACGTGTCCCATAGCCAGCTTTTCTCTGCTGTTTCAAAAAGCAGAGGCCCGCTGCTAAAGACCGCGACTGTCAATAATGCCAATCGGGGTCATTACAGCCTTTAGATGCCGTGATCATGGCTAGTGACGAACGAACATCAGCCGGTATGGGTCGCGAACGCGCGTTCGCGATGAAATGTTAGCGAACTGCGCGTTTGCGGCGGGCCTTATTGACTTTAATGGCAGGCGAACCTTAAAAATCTTCAGGTCATATTTGCAGCCACCAAATACTTACTGGAAGTGCACAAATAGTCCCACAACATAGACAGTGACATACCAGAGGTGGCTCATTGGCAAAAATTCCCACAAAAAATATGTATTTTAATCAGGGGCCATTTTTATGCGTCTTAAAGGGAAACTCTCAAAAATGTGCCCTGCTGGAGCCTAGAAAATTTATATTTTAGGCCACGGGAGTACAGGCCCCAAACATTAGCCATTCACCTGACAGAAAAGAACTTGTGATTATGTGGCTGGAGGCAGGCGATAAATCCCAGTGAGCCCCCTTGAGGCATTTTTGTACATTTACATGTCCCTCTGTGGCTCCTACATGGTATAAGTGGCCCCTATACAGTTTAATGGCCACTAGTGGCCCTTCACACAGTAAAATAACCCCCCCATGCCCCCAAACACAGTATAAGGACCCCCAGTAGCCCCACACACAGTATAATGACCCCACAGTGGCCCTTTATTCAGAATAATAACCCCAGTCCCCCCCCCCCCCCCATTCAGAATAATGACCCCCAGTGGCCCCCACACTTGGGGTTATACTGTATGGAGGGGGCACTGGGGGTCATTATATTGAATGGGGTCTCTGGTGGTCATCTTACTTAATGGAGGGTAAGTGGGGATCATTATACTAAATGGGGGGCACTGGAGGTCATTATACTGTGTAAGGGGCCCTCACAGTGTAATACCCCCCCCCCCCAGTGGCCCCCTCACATACCTATCATTGCTGGAGCGCAGGGGAGCCGACGGTCCTGTCATTTACTAACTGCAGCTCCCTGGGCTCCTTCTCTCCTCAGGCCCGCTGCAGCAGTGAGACACACGTCATGACGTCACTGCTGGGCCGGGCCTGGAGGAGAGAAGGAGCTGTGCAGTGATGTAGCTAGAACTGACTGGGCCCCACAGAAAATTTTAGTATGCCCCCCACCGCCCAGTGGGTTCACATCGGTTTGATGTATACAAATGTGCAGCAAGAAATGGCTGCCAGATCGGGTTCTTTTATAGGGTGGGGATGTGTCCATGTGCTTGTGCTGAAACGTCTCAATTGGCTGTCCTATCCCACCTGATGGATGTGTCATGGGTCAAAGTTCGGAGCAATGCAAAAGAATATGGCGCTGGCAGACATCGCCATATGTTCGCATGTAAGGCGAATCGCGAACGCGCAGGGCAATCTCTAATCCTGGTAACTGAAGGCTGAAAAACCCAGAAGCGCACTTCCGGGTTAAACCATCTATATAAAAATAAAAATATTATATAAATATATATATATATATATATATATAATGAAAAAAACTATCGGCAGCACCACCGGAATTGATGGTATAACAAAAAAGGAAGGACGGGTGCAAAGTCCAAGTATGGTAACTGGTGCTTACCCACTTATAGACAGCAAGAAAATCGGACTGCACTCCAAACGGTTCTTCAGTAAAACAGTGTAAGTTTTATTCACCCATATGGTGGCAAAAGCGACGTTTCGGCTTGTACATGAGCCTTTCTCAAGAGCCGCTTGAGAAAGGCTCATGTACGAGCCGAAACGTCGCTTTTGCCACCATATGGGTGAATAAAACTTACACTGTTTTACTGAAGAACCGTTTGGAGTGCAGTCCGATTTTCTTGCTGTCTATATATATATATATATATATATATAAATTTTAAATGTAAATGACCCCCCTCCCCATTGCTTAGAATAATAAAATGAATGCATAAATTAAATATATATATAATTATGGGTAGTGTTGAGCGAACTTGCGATTTGCAAGTTCAGCATTCCGGTTAGTTGGCAGCCTTTGATGCATAAGTCATTGTTAGATACACCCTTAATACATTTGGGTTACATTCAGAGATTTGAAATACCGCCATTTGGTGCACCAATATTGAATTCAGGTTTACACTGCTTCAGGCCGTGTGAGATACAGGGTTTGATTCAGGCATTTGAAATACAGCCATTTAAAATACAGCCATTTTGGGCAAAGAAATCTTTAATTTAGGCCTACACTGGTTCAGGCCCTGTGAGATACACCCTCTACATACAGGGGTTTGATTCAGGCATTTGAAATACAGCCATTTGAAATACAGCCATTTTGGGCAAAGAAATCTTTAATTCAGGCCTATAATGATTCTGGCCGTGTGAGATACACCCTCTAAATACAGGGGTTTGATTCAGGCATTTAAAATACCGCCATTTGGTGCACCAATATTGAATTCAGGCCTACACTGGTTCAGACCGTGTGAGATACACCCTCTACATACAGGGGTTTAATTCAGGCATTTGAAATACCGCCATTTGGTGCACCAATATTGAATTCAGGCCTACACTGGTTCAGGCCGTGTGAGATACACCCTCTACATACAGGGGTTTGATTCAGGCATTTGAAATACAGACATTTGAAATACAGCCATTTTGGGCAAAGAGATATTTAATTCAGGCCTACATTGGTTCAGATCGTGTGAGATACACCCTCTACATACAGGGGTTTGATTCAGGCATTTGAAATACAGCCATTTGAAATACAGCCATTTTGGGCAAAAAAATCTTTAATTGAGGCCTAGTCTGGTTCAGGCCGTGTGAGATACACCCTTTACATACTGTCGTTCTATTCTACTATTAATTAAACACCCATTTAGGGCAAGATCCTAAATTCGAAAAATATGAGGAGAGCGTCAAATAAGGGACGTGGCCCAGGTCGTGGTGCTGCTGGTGGAGCTCCTGTTGCAGGGAGAGGACGTGGTCGATCTGTGCCATCTACACGCACAAGTGAAACCCCTTCCTCAGGTGCGAGTAGGCGACAAAACCTGCAGCGGTATTTGGTCGGGCCTAATGCTGCTCTACAAATGGTGATGTCCTGACGGGGAGTGGGGGAACACCCCATCGCGCAATGCTCTGGCTACCAGGCCGCAATGCAGGGAAAAGGGAGCTGGTCACCTCCTAACACTTCCCTCAACAGGCCCTAGTCTCTTAACTGTATGAGCCTCCTTCAGTGGTAAGAGGACTCATACTCACATGCCTAGAGACCTAGGAATCCCTGCATTGCCCTACAGATGATGACAGGGCAGAGAATACCTGTGCATCCACGACACGGATGACAGGGATGACAGGCGTCTTTAGAGGCCCAGTAGCTGACAGAATGCAAGACTATGGGTAAAACAGTATGGCAGGTAAGTCACACAGCAACATAACAATGCTATAAACACTTACCTGCCGCAGCCGAGATGACGGAGGCTCCAGGCTGGGAAACCCACAGTCTTGCCTTCGCTTAAACCCCTCCGGGAAAGCAAGCCCCTTCCGGAGCAATCACACCACCATTCGAACCTCCAAACAGGGACCACACCAAAACTACAACAAAACCAGAGAGGAAGGGTACAGGAAACAGACACAAATAATAACAACTAAGGGTGGCTTACACAGCATGACACATTCAGCCAGGGAGCAGAGCTCCAACACAGACTGACAACAATCAAACTAAAACTGACCTCACGCTCCACCACACCAACATATAAGGAGGCCTGAGGTCACACCCACCACACTCCAACAAGTTTAACCCCGTGCACACCAAATCAGGGAAAACACCATTAAATGTTGCCGCAGGCAACTAAATAAAGCCACGACCTTAACACAAGGTTGTGACAGGTGAGGCCTGAACATGTACAGGCGATAGTAGATTGGGTTGCTGATAGAGTTGAGCGAACACCTGGATGTTCGGGTTCGAGAAGTTCGGCCGAACTTCCCGGAAAATGTTCGGGTTCGGGATCCGAACCCGACCCGAACTTCGTCCCGAACCCAAACCCCATTGAAGTCAATGGGGACCCGAACTTTTGGGCACTAAAAAGGCTGTAAAACAGCCCAGGAAAGAGCTAGAGGGCTGCAAAAGGTAGCAACATGTAGGTAAATCCCCTTCAAACAAATGTGGATAGGGAAATGAATTTAAAAAAAAATTAAAAAAAAAAAAATTAACCAATATCAATTGGACAGAGGTCCCATAGCAGAGAATCTGGCTTCACGTCAGCAGAGAATCAGTCTCTTCATGCCATAGCAAAGAATCTGGCTTCATGTCAGCAGAGAATCAGTCTCTTCATGCCATAGCAGAGAATCTGGCTTCACGTCAGCAGAGAATCAGTCTCTTCATGCCATAGCAAAGAATCTGGCTTCATGTCAGCACAGAATCAGTCTTCATGTCATAGCAGAGAATCAGGCTTCACGTCACCCACCACTGGAACAGGCCACTGTCACACATTTAGGCCCCGGCACCCAGACAGAGGAGAGAGGTCCCGTAACAGAGAATCTGGCCTTATGTCAGCGCAGAATCAGTCTTCATGCCATAGCAGAGAATCAGGCTTCACGTCACCCACCACTGGAACAGGCCACTGGCACACATTTAGGCCCAGGCACCCAGGCAGAGGAGAGAGGTCCCGTAACAGAGAATCTGGCCTTATGTCAGCACAGAATCTGTCTTCATGTCATAGCAGAGAATCAGGCTTCACGTAACCCACCACTGGAACAGGCCACTGTCACACATTTAGGCCCAGGCACCCAGGCAGAGGAGAGAGGTCCCGTAACAGAGAATCTGGCCTTATGTCAGCACAGAATCTGTCTTCATGTCATAGTAGAGAATCAGGCTTCACGTCACCCACCACTGGAACAGGCCACTGTCACACATTTAGGCCCGGCACTCAGACAGAGGAGAGAGGTCCCGTACCAGAGAATCTGGCCTTATGTCAGCACAGAATCTGTCTTCATGTCATAGCAGAGAATCAGGCTTCACGTCACCCACCACTGGAACAGGCCACTGTCACACATTTAGGCCCAGGCACCCAGGCAGAGGAGAGAGGTCCCGTAACAGAGAATCTGGCCTTATGTCAGCACAGAATCAGTCTTCATGTCATAGCAGAGAATCAGGCTTCACGTCACCGACCACTGGAACAGGCCACTGTCACACATTTAGGCCCAGGCACGCAGGCAGAGGAGAGAGGTCCCGTAACAGAGATTCTGGTCTTATGTCAGCGCAGAATCAGTCTTCATGTCATAGCAGAGAATCAGGCTTCACGTCACCCACCACTGGAACAGGCCACTGTCACACATTTAGGCCCAGGCACCCAGGCAGAGGAGAGAGGTCCCGTAACAGAGAATCTGGCCTTATGTCAGCACAGAATCTGTCTTCATGTCATAGCAGAGAATCAGGCTTCACGTCACCCACCACTGGAACAGGCCACTGTCACACATTTAGGCCCAGGCACCCAGGCTGAGGAGAGAGGTCCCGTAACAGAGAATCTGGCCTTATGTCAGCGCAGAATCAGTCTTCATGTCATAGCAGAGAATCAGGCTTCACGTCACCCACCACTGGAACAGGCCACTGTCACACATTTAGGCCCAGGCACCCAGGCAGAGGAGAGAGGTCCCGTAACAGAGAATCTGGCCTTATGTCAGCGCAGAATCAGTCTTCATGTCATAGCAGAGAATCAGGCTTCTCGTCACCCACCACTGGAACAGGCCACTGTCACACATTTAGGCCCCGGCACCCAGACAGAGGAGAGAAGTTCCGTAACAGAGAATCTGGCCTTATGTCAGCGCAGAATCAGTCTTCATGTCATAGCAGAGAATCAGGCTTTACGTCACCCACCACTGGAACAGGGCACTGTCACATATTTAGGCCCCGGCACCAAGACAGAGGAGAGAGGTCCCGTAACAGAGAATCTGGCCTTATGTCAGTGCAGAATCAGTCTTCATGTCATAGCAGAGAATCAGGCTTCACGTCACCCACCACTGGAACAGGCCACTGTCACATATTTAGGCCCAGGCACCCAGGCAGAGGAGAGAGGTCCCGTAACAGAGAATCTGGCCTTATGTCAGCGCAGAATCAGTCTTCATGTCATAGCAGAGAATCAGGCTTCACGACACCCACCACTGGAACAGGCCACTGTCACACATTTAGGCCCCGGCACCCAGACAGAGGAGAGGTTCATTCAACTTTGGGTTGCCCCGCAATATAATGGTAAAATTAAAATAAAAATAGGATTTAATGAGGAAGTGCCCTGGAGTAGAATAATATATTGTTAAGGGGAGGTAGTTAATATCTAATCTGCACAAGGGATGGACAGGTCCTGTGGGATCCATGCCTGGTTCATTTTAATGAACGTCAGCTTATCCACATTGGCTGTAGACAGGCAGCTGCGTTTGTCTGTAATGACGCCCCCTGCCGTGCTGAATACACGTTCAGACAAAACACTGGCCGCCGGGCAGGCCAGCACCTCCAAGGCATAAAAGGCTAGCTCTGGCCACGTGGACAATTTGGAGACCCAGAAGTTGAATGGGGCCGAACCATCAGTCAGTACGTGGAGGGGTGTGCACAGGTACTGTTCCACCATGTTAGTGAAATGTTGCCTCCTGCTAACACGTTCCGTATCAGGTGGTGGTGCAGTTAGCTGTGGCGTGGTGACAAAACTTTTCCACATATCTGCCATGCTAACCCTGCCCTCAGAGGAGCTGGCCGTGACACAGCTGCGTTGGCGACCTCTTGCTCCTCCTCTGCCTTCGCCTTGGGCTTCCACTGGTTCCCCTGTGACATTTGGGAATGCTCTCAGTAGCGCGTCTACCAACGTGTGCTTGTACTCGCGCATCTTCCTATCACGCTCCAGTGTAGGAAGTAAGGTGGGCACATTGTCTTTGTACCGGGGATCCAGCAGGGTGGCAACCCAGTAGTCCGCACACGTTAAAATGTGGGCAACTCTGCTGTCGTTGCGCAGGCACTGCAGCATGTAGTCGCTCATGTGTGCCAGGCTGCCCAGAGGTAAGGACAAGCTGTCCTCTGTGGGAGGCGTATCGTCATCGTCCTGTGTTTCCCCCCAGCCACGCACCAGTGATGGACACGAGCTGCTTTGGGTGCCACCCCGCTGTGAACATGCTTCATCCTCATCCTCCTCCACCTCCTCCTCATCCTCGTCCTCCTCGTCCTCCAGTAGTGGGCCCTGTTTGGCCACATTTGTACCTGGCCTCTGGTGTTGCAAAAAACCTCCCTCTGAGTCACCTCGAAGAGACTGGCCTGAAAGTGCTAAAAATGACCCCTCTTCCTCCTCTTCCTCCTGGGCCACCTCCTCTTCCATCATCGTCCTAAGTGTTTTCTCAAGGAGACATAGAAGTGGTATTGTAGCGCTGATAACGGCGTCATCGCCACTGGCCATGTTGGTGGAGTACTCGAAACAGCGCAACAGGGCACACAGGTCTCGCATGGAGGCCCAGTCATTGGTGGTGAAGTGGGGCTGATCCGCAGTGCGACTGACCCGTGCGTGCTGCAGCTGAAACTCCACTATGGCCTGCTGCTGCTCGCACAGTCTGTCCAGCATATGCAAGGTGGAGTTCCACCTGGTGGGCACGTCGCATATGAGGCGGTGAGCGGGAAGGCCGAAGTTACGCTGTAGCGCAGACAGGCGAGCAGCGGCAGGGTGTGAACGCCGGAAGCGCGAACAGACGGCCCGCACTTTATGCAGCAGCTCTGACATGTTGGGGTAGTTGCGAATGAACTTCTGCACCACCAAATTCAGCACATGCGCCAGGCAAGGGATGTGCGTCAAACCGGCTAGTCCCAGAGCTGCAACGAGATTTCGCCCATTATCGCACACCACCAGGCCGGGTTTGAGGCTCACCGGCAGCAACCACTTGTCGGTCTGTTGTTCTATACCACGCCACAACTCCTGTGCGGTGTGGGGCCTGTCCCCCAAACATATGAGTTTCAGAACGGCCTGCTGACGTTTACCCCGGGCTGTGCTGAAGTTGGTGGTGAAGGTGTGTGGCTGACTGGATGAGCAGGTGGAAGAAGAGGAGGAGGAAGCTGAGTAGGAGGAGGAGGAGACAGGAGGCAAAGAATGTTGCCCTGCGATCCTTGGCGGCGGAAGGACGTGCGCAAAACAGCTCTCCGCCTGGGGCCCAGCCGCCACTACATTTACCCAGTGTGCAGTTAGGGAGATATAGCGTCCCTGGCCGTGCTTACTGGTCCACGTATCTGTGGTTAGGTGGACATTGCCACAAATGGCGTTGCGCAGTGCACACTTTATTTTATCGGACACTTGGTTGTGCAGGGAAGGCACGGCTCTCTTGGAGAAGTAGTGCCAGCTGGGAACAACATACTGTGGGACAGCAAGCGACATGAGCTGTTTGAAGCTGTCTGTGTCCACCAGCCTAAATGACAGCATTTCATAGGCCAGTAGTTTAGAAATGCTGGCATTCAGGGGCAGGGATCGAGGGTGGCTAGGTGGGAATTTACGCTTTCTCTCAAATGTTTTTGAGATGAAGAGCTGAACGCTGCCGTGTGACATGGTTGAGATGCTTGGTGACGCAGGTGGTGGTGTTGGTGGAACATCCCATATTTGCTGGGCGGCAGGTGCCAACGTTCCTCCAGAGGCGGAGGAAGAGGCCGAGGCGGCGGCAGCAGCAGAAGAGGCTGAGGCGGCAGCAGCAGAAAAGGTAGCAGGGGGAGCCTGAGTGACTTCCTTGTTTTTAAGGTATTTACTCCACTGCAGTTCATGCTTTGCATGCAGGTGCCTGGTCATGCAGGTTGTGCTAAGGTTCAGAACGTTAATGCCTCGCTACAGGCTCTGATGGCACAGCGTGCAAACCACTCGGGTCTTGTCATCAGCACATTGTTTGAAGAAGTGCCATGCCAGGGAACTCCTTGAAGCTGCCTTTGGGGTGCTCGGTCCCAGATGGCGGCGGTCAGTAGCAGGCGGAGTCTCTTGGCGGCGGGTGTTCTCATTTTGCCCACTGCTCCCTCTTTTGCTACGCTGTTGGCTCGGTCTCACCACTGCCTCTTCCTCCGAACTGTGAAAGTCAGTGGCACGACCTTCATTCCATGTGGGGTCTAGGACCTCATCGTCCCCTGCATCGTCTTCCACCCAGTCTTGATCCCTGACCTCCTGTTCAGTCTGCACACTGCAGAAAGACGCAGCAGTTGGCACCTGTGTTTCGTCATCATCAGAGACGTGCTGAGGTGGTATTCCCATGTCCTCATCATCAGGAAACATAAGTGGTTGTGCGTTAGTGCATTCTATCTCTTCCACCCATGGGGAAGGGCTATGTGGATGCCCTTGGGAAACCCTGGCAGCAGAGTCTTCAAACAGCATAATAGACTGCTGCATAACTTGAGGCTCAGACAGTTTCCCTGATATGCATGGGGGTGATGTGACAGACCGATGGGCTTGGTTTTCATGCGCCATCTGTGCGCTTTCTGCAGAAGACTGGGTGGGAGATAATGTGAACGTGCTGGATCCACTGTCGGCCACCCAATTGACTAATGCCTGTACCTGCTCAGGCCTTACCATTCTTAGAACGGCATTGGGCCCCACCAAATATCGCTGTAAATTCTGCTGGCTACTGGGACCTGAGGTAGTTGGTTCACTAGGACGTGTGGCTGTGGCAGAACGGCCACGTCCTCTTCCAGCACCAGAGGGTCCACTAACACCACCACGACCATGTCCACGTCCGTGTCCGCGTCCCTTATTAGATGTTTTCCTCATTGTTTCCGTTCACCACAATTTTGAGAATGGCAAATTTGGGAATAGTTTTTCAACCCAGAACAAAAACTGTGCTTTTACGGTCACTAGAAATAACTTGACCAGCTAAAACAGTACAGATTTGGTTGAATAGAAATGTGAGGCCTGTTTTTTTTTGCGCTGTGTGACAGGTATACGTTTAATCACAGAATTACACTTGTATCTGCACGGTAGCATGTGTGTTAAGTTTTTCTGAATGACACTATCAGCACCTTGAATCTAAGATATCCTTTTTGGGATAGATTTCAAGTAGGCCTGATATAGCATAAACTACTTATTTTGAGAATGTCAAATTTGGGAATAGTTTTTTAACCCAGAACAAAAACTGTGCTTTTACGGTCACTACAAATAACTTGACCAGCTAAAACAGTACAGATTTAGTTGAATAGAAATGTGAGGCCTGTTTTTTTTTTGCGCTGTGTGACAGGTATACGTTTAATCACAGAATTAGACTTGTATCTGCACGGTAGCGTGTGTGTTAAGTTTTTCTGAATGACACTATCAGCACCTTGAATCTAAGATATCCTTTTTTGGATAGATTTCAAGTAGGCCTGATATAGCATAAACTACTTATTTTGAGAATGTCAAATTTGGGAATAGTTTTTCAACCCAGAACAAAAACTGTGCTTTTACGGTCACTACAAATAACTTGACCAGCTAAAACAGTACAGATTTGGTTGAATAGAAATGTGAGGCCTGTTTTTTTTGCGCTGTGTGACAGGTATACGTTTAATCACAGAATTAGACTTGTATCTGCACGGTAGCATGTGTGTTAAGTTTTTCTGAATGACACTATCAGCACCTTGAATCTAAGATATCCTTTTTGGGATAGATTTCAAGTAGGCCTCATATACCAGAAACTAGTTATTTTGAGAATGGCAAATTTGGGAATAGTTTTTCAACCCAGAACAAAAAGTCTGCTTTTACGGTCACTACAAATAACTTGACCAGCTAAAACAGTACAGATTTGGTTGAATAGAAATGTCAGGTCTATTTTTTAGGCGCTGGGTGACAGGCTCAACTTGCCCCTGATGTAGTATATGGCCAAAAAATAACCATACTATTGATGGTTAAATGCACTTGGGTGACACAGGCTCAGCCTGCACCTGATGTAGTATATGGCCAAAAATTAACCACACTGTTAATGGTTAAATGCACTTGGGTGACACAGGCTCATCCTGCACCTAATGTAGTATATGGCCAAAAAATAACCACACTGTTGATGGTTAAATGCACTTGGGTGACACAGGCTCAGCCTGCACCTGATGTAGTATATGGCCAAAAAATAACCAGACTGTTGATGGTTAAATGCACTTCGGTGACACAGGCTCAGCCTGCAGCTGATGTAGGATATAGCAAAAAATAACCACTCTATTGATGGTTAAAAGCACTTGGTGGTAGCTTGTGCTGGCGCACCACAAGCCACAAAATGGCCGCCGATCACCCCAGAAAAAAGTGATATAAAAACACTCTGGGCAGCCTAAAAAAAAGTGAGCAAGTCGATATTAGCACTTCAATGATCCACAGCTGGAGATCGATCACAGAATGAAGTCTTTTGGAGGAGTTAATCTGCCTAATCTCGCAGCAGCAACCTCTCCCTATGCTTGAATCAGCAGAGTGACGTGCAGCGCTACGTGACCCAAGCTTATATAGAGGCTGGGTCACATGCTGCACTGGCCAATCACAGCCATGCCAATAGTAGGCAAGGCTGTGATGGCCTCTTGGGGCAAGTAGTATGACGCTTGTTGATTGGCTGCTTTGCAGGCTTTCAAAAAGCGCCAAGAAAGCGCCGAACACCGAACCCAGACTTTTACGAAAACGTTCGGGTTCGGGTCCGTGTCACGGACACCCCAAAATTCGGTACGAACCCGAACTATACAGTTCGGGTTCGCTCATCCCTAGTTGCTGACAGTGGATCCAGTTCCTTCACATTGTCTCCCACCCAGTCTCCTGCTGAAAGACCACAGTTGGCACCTGCAGCCAATGTCCATCAGTCTTTCACCTCACCCCCTTGCAAATCAGCCAAGCAGTCTAAACAACAAGTCATGCAGCAGTCTCTTCTGCTTTTTGATGACTGTTAGCAGGGTTTTCCAGGGCCATCCACCTAGCCCTGCCCCAGAAGTGGAAAAGATTGAGTGCACAGATGCCCAACCACTTATCTTTCAAGATGAGTACATAGGAGGTCCATCGCAGCACGTCTCGGATGATGACAAAACATAGGTGCCAACTTCTGGGGCTTTCGAAAGTGTTCAGACTGACAAGGAAGGCAGGGGTGAAGACTGGGTGGAAGATGATGTGGAGGACGATGAGGTCATGCGAATAAAGGTCATGCGAGTGACCTATGTAGTTCGGAGGAAGAGGTGGTGGTCGCACAGAGCCACCAGCACAGCAGAAGAGGGAGCAGGGTGCAAAAGCGGAGCGGCCGTCCTCTAGACAGTACGCCTGCTACTGCCCACCTCAGCAAGGGACCGAGCACACCAAAGCCAGCTCCAAGGAGTTCCCTGGCGTGGCAGTTCTTCAGACAATGTGCTGACGACAAGACACGAGTGGTTTTCACGCTGTGCAATCAGAGCCTGAAGCGAGGCATAAACGTTCTGAACCTGAGCACAACCTGCATGACTAGGCATTTAAGTGCAAAGCACGAGCTGCAGGGCAGTAGACACCTCAAAAACCAAGAAAGGTCTGGCTCCTCCTGCTTCCTCTTCTGCTGCAGTCTCGGCCTCTTCATCCACCTCTGGTGTGACAGTGCCACCAGCCACCCCGCAAACAGAGGTTCTACCAGCAACACCAACACCTGGGTCACCAAGCATCTCCACAATGTCGCACGGAAGCATTCAGCTCTCTATCTCCCAAGCGCTGGAGAGGAAGAGGAAGTACCCCCTACCCACCCGCGATCCCTAGCCCTGAATGCCAGCATTTCTAAATTACTATCCTTTGAAATGCTTTCATTCCATCTGGTGGAGACGGATAGTTTTAAAGGCCTTATGGCGGTGGCTGTCCCACAGTACGTCGTGCCCAGCCGCCACTACTTTTCAAGGCGAGCCATCCCTTCCTTGAACAACCAAGTAGGGGACAAAATCAGGTGTGCACTGCTCAACGCCATCTGTGGCAAGGTGCACCTGACTACGGATACGTGGACCAGTAAGCACGGTCAGGGCCGTTATATCTCCATAACAGCACACTGGGTAAATGCAGTGGCGGCTGGGCCTGAGGCGGATAAAAGTTTGGTGCATGTCCTTCCACCACCGAGGATTGCAGGGCGCTTCAGTTTGCCTCTTGTTGCTTCCTCCTCCTACTCTGCTTCCTCATCCTCTACCAGCTCCTCATCCGGTCAGCGTAACACCTTCACCACCAACTTCAGCACAGCCAGGGGTAAACGACAGCAGGCAGTTTTAAAACTATTCTGTTTGGGGGACAAACCCCACACCGCGCAGGAGCTGTGGACAGGCCTTGAACAACAGACCGATGAGTGGTTTGTGCCAGTCAGCCTCAAGCCCGGCCTGGTGGTGTGCGATAATGGACGAAAATCTCGTAGCAGCTCTGGGACTAGCCGATTTGATGCACATCCCTTGCCTGGCACATGTGCTGAATTTGGTGGTGTAGAGATTCCTTAAAACTTACCCCGATATGTCAGAGCTGCTGCTTAAAGCGCGGGCCGTCTGTGCGCGCTTTCGGTGTTCTCACCCTGCTGCTGCTCGCCTGTCAGCGCTGCAGCGTAACTTCGGCCTTCCCGCTCACCGCCTCATATGTCACGTGCCCACAAGGTGGAACTCCACCTTGCACATGCTGGCCAGACTGTGCGAGCAGCAGCAGGCGATAGTGGAGTTTCAGTCGCAGCACGCACGGGTGAGTCGCTCGGTGGAACAGCACCACTTTACCACCAATGACTGGGCCTCCATGCGAGACCTGTGTTCCTTGTTGAGCTGTTTCTAGTACTCCACCAACATGGCCAGTGCCGATAACGCCTTTCTCAGCGTTACTATCCCACTTCTATGCCTCCTTTAAAAAAACGCTCCTGGCAATGATGGAGGATGTGGCACAGGAGGAGGAGGAGGAAGAGGGATCATTTCGTAGGGTTTCCGGCCAGTCATTCCCAAGTGGCTCCGAGGGTGGGTTCCTGCACCCACAAACCCAAGGTACACAATTGTCCAGCCAGGGCACAGTTCTGGAGGATGACAAGGTGGAGGATGAGGAGAAGGTGTCATGGCGGGGAGTGGGGGAAACCCCCCACCGTGCAGTGTCAAAGGGTAAAGGGGATCAGCCTGTTCAAAATGAGTGATAAGGGAGCACCTCCTACCGCGTCCCTAATCCTCTCCCTGACTCCTCACCATATGAGTGGACCCCGATGGTGGGACGGCTCATACACTGGATACCTAATATCCTGAGTCGCCCTGGAAATCCCTCACTTAGGAGCAGGGGAGAGACTACCCGTTCATCCAAAACACGGAGGAACAGGAGTCTCTATCTGAGGCCAGGCTGCAAGAAGGGGAAACACATACAGCAAAAGGAGATGGCAGGTAAGTGAAACCAGTAACACACTTACCTGCCACAGACACACTGACTGGAACCCGTGCACAAGTGCTAGTGTCCACACCAACATTAAAGGACACAGCACACACCACGAACCACACAGGAACCCAGGATACCCATAGCTGCAATAAACGTGAGACACCATAGGAACATCTATGACCAAAAGGGTGGCCCTCACTGGACAGATGGAATAACCAGACAAGGAGCTTAACTCCAGCACACACCAAGGCTGGAGTAGTACTGACTCCTGACCTGAAGCCACAGGTATAAGAAGCCCAAGTGACCACACCCACACCCACACCCACACCCACACACACATAAACCCAGTGTTCACAAAACACTAGGAAGGGAGTTAACCCTTCCAACACCAGACAAGGGAAGGTAGCCACTTAAAGGGGAAGTGCACACACAAGGATACTAATCCACATGTTACCACCGGCAACAGCATGCGTGTGCAACCATGTACCGGCAATCAACCAGAAGGCCGAGACACTGCCACCGCATGCTCTCACAGCAACACGTTGCCGCGGGCAACCGCAAGTGTGGCAACAGTGTCACAGCGCAAACCAAAGGCCCTGACAGGAGGAGATGGAGGAGGAACCATGTTCACAGCAGGGTGGCACCCAGACCAGCTCATGGCCATCACTGGTGCGTGGAATGGGGGGATACAGAGGACACAGACGATACAGAGGACAGCTTTTTGTTGCCTCTGGGCAGCCTGGCACACATACGCTGCAGTGTCTCCGCAACGACCGCTGAGTTGCCCACGATCTAACTTGTGCTGATTACTGGGTGGCCACGCTGCTGGATCCCCGTTACAAGGACAACGTACCGTCCTTAATTCCGTCACTGGAGCGTGATCGTAAGATGCGCGAGTACAAGCACACGCTGGTAGACGCGCTGCCGCGTCCTCAATCTCCTACTCCATATGGAACTCCACCTCATAAATCCATTTTTTTTTGTACGTGTTTTATTTTATATAATTTCACTACTTTGTCATTTACATTTTCTGGTGAAATTAACCAATTTTTTGGTGTATAGTACCACTGCTATACTTAGTAGGCCGGTTAACTAAAAAAGAATAATTGTCAGTTGCATTTTCTGATGAAATTCAGCAATTTTTTGGTGTGATGTACCACTGCTATACCTATTAGACCGGTAAAAAAAAAACAACAACATTTGTCAGTTACATTTTAGGGTCAAAATCACAAATTTTTGGGTGTAATATACCCCTCCTCTACCTAGTTGACAGCTTAATAAATTTCAACAATTTTTATTTTACATTTAGGGTGACAATAAACAATTGTTTTCTGTCATAGACCCCTGCTCTACCAAGTAGACAGGTTAATTAATTTCTGTAATTTTTCTGTTACATTCTTGGGTTCACATTATACAATTTTAGACGTGAATAAACCCCTGCTCTGCATAGGTGACAGGGAATGAAATTTCTGAAATGCTTCTTTAATTGATGCGTGCCACCTCCTTTGATTCAATGCTTAAACTTAAACAAGTGGTACCACATTTAAGCTTCAATACTTTGTCCTACATTTCCGCTATACTCTTTTGACCAACATTTGCGCCTCAATAGCTTTTCCCACAATTCCGCTTGACTCTTTTGGCCCACATTTGGGCTTCTGTAATTTGTCCCACATATGCGCCTCAATAGCTTTTCCCACATTTCTTCTCGATCCCAATTTTTTTTTAGAAATTTATCTCCCTTAAATTTGGTCTCTTTTTCTCACGCTCCCTCTCTGACCTGGCTCCCCGATTCCCCGCCACCCTTAATCACCATGGTAGGCGCATAAAAAAGCATCAAAAGTGGATCATGAACATCACGGGGACGTGCGACATGGTGGGGTGGGGCAGTAAGTATGCACACGCCTACACAAACTAACTGACAGGGGTCAGCCCCTGCAACGTCTGGATCTCCAAATTGGGCACATGGCCTGAGCTTGCCCTTCACCCCTTGGAGGTGCTGGCCTGCCCTGCAGCCAGTGTATTGTCTGAACGTGTGTTTAGCACGACTGAAGGGTTATATTTCCCAATGTTTTGGGGTGTACCCTAATTTAAAAAAATTAAAATAAATTTTAAAACAAAAAGCAGTGTAGGCTACCTCCTCCTCCTCCACCGCCACCGCCACTTCCACCTACACCGCCACATCCACCGCCTCCTCAACCTCCTTCTGCATATGGACCTGGTCCTCCTAGAGCAAGATTTTAATTTTACGCATTTTATGTTGTTTAAAGTCATTTCCCTATCCACATTGGTTTGCAGAGCACTTGCCATGCTCTTAACCACATTTTGATGACATTTGCAGCCCTCTAGCCCTTTCCATGACATTTTTACAGCCATTTTAGTGCTCAAAAGTTCGGGTCCCCATTGACTTCAGTAGGGTTCGGGGTCAAGTTCGGGTTCCGAACTCGAACTTTTTTCAGAAGTTCGGCCGAACCCCTCGAACCCGAATATCTAGGTGCCCGCTCAACTCTAAACGTAACCACAGGCCTATGTGTTTGATCTATCTGTGGGGCTGTGGGGGCCTTTTTACAAGAACGGGGTATACACTTGTGGCGGCACAATGAGTTTGTACTGGAGTTATTACGGTTTATTCTGGAACATAAAGTGTTTTTGTTTAATGTCCGCCTGTTCCACCAGCTCAGGGGAGTGGCAATGGGTTGCCCATGTGCACCGACCTTTGCCAATCTCTACCTGGGCTGATGGGAACGGAAAGCGTTTTTTACTGAGGAGGAAAACAGATGGATCAAACACATAGGCCTGTGTTTACTTTATATCGACGACGTGCTGATCCTATGGTCTGGGAGTGTGAGTGACTTTAAAGACTTTGTCACTGACCTGAATAAGAATGACCTGGGACTATATTTCTCGTCGGAAATCCATCAAAACCACATCACCTTTTTAGATCTTAACATCTTTAGGGTCCTGAAGGGAATATAGGCACACGTCTGTTCCAGAAGGAAACAGCCACTAATAGCCTCCTACGTTGGGACAGCTGCCATCTTGTAGCTCTGAAAAAAGGTATTCCCAAAGGGCAGTACTTAAGATTACGCAGAAACTGCTCTAGGATGGCAGACTACCGGGTGGCGGCTAGGGATCTTCAGAGTAGGTTTACGGATAGGGGATATCCACGACAGGTCTTGACAAACACATACCAGCATTCACTTGATTTAAACCGCGATACACTGCTGGTACCATGTACCAGGGGTAGCGATGATAACCGAGTCCGGATTATTGCCACATTTGATGATGCTCAGAGAGATGTACGCGAGGTCCTCACCCGCTTCTGGGGCATCCTTAAATTGGACCCAGATGTGGGACACCTTGTAGGTGATACCCCAAGTATTACCTTTCGCCGTGGCCACAGTTTAAGAGATCGTTTGGAGCACAGTTTTTTACAACCCCCACAACCGGGGACGTGGCTCGATCGCCAACTGAAGGGCACATTCCCCTGTAGTGGGTGTGTGGCATGCGGTTCGATTGAGAGGGGGAACAGTTTTATCAGTACTGTGACACAAAAAAGATTAGCAATTTGGTCATTCATAAATTGCAGAACCAGAGGGGTCATTTATCTGGCAACGTGTGTGTGGCCTCCAGTATGTAGGCAAAACCATACAGGAGTTCCGACGGAGGATAGGGGAACACCTCAACGATATCCGCAATGATGCGGATACCCCTATCGCACGTCACATCTCCATAAGCCACTCTGGTAACGTGGAGGCGATCAGATTTCAAGGCATTGAGGTCATTAGAAGAACTCCTAGAGGAGGGGACTTTGATACCAAACTGTTACAGAAGGATGCAGAATGGACGTTCAGGCTACGAACCACACGTCCAGGAGGTCTGAATGAACACATCTCATATACTTGTTTCATTTAAAGGTGATATCTGGTTCTGCTGGACCTCACTTTGTTCCCTATGAGTAGAAGTCCCCACTAACTGTCCCCCTTATGGGCTTTCTTTGTTCTGTACATAAGGAGGTATGCAGTGTAATCCATACACTACATTTTTGCAGTGTATGGTGTGCCTACTGTGTACCTGTGGTAGCATTGTACCCCTGTGATCAGTGATATAAGTCTAGTGGCACACCTTTTGGTCTTAACAGATCTGCTGGTTATTTCCCTATTACTGTATCTATACATCCGTAATTTAGCTTCACAGAACCTTTGGTGCTGATGCCTGTCAGTATGTATTTTACCGCCGATTGGTCCCTGTTGACATATGGGAGTGTGTTTACACTCTATAGAGGATCGCGTCGCCGAGATGGGGGGGGGTGGCGGAGGCGTTAAGTCTGTGTGACACGCCTACCGCTCTCCTATTCGCCGGCAACCACTGGATCTGCCCCGTTGGGGGAGGGGTTCCCCCTATTTGACAAGCTGTGAGCGGCGGCCGTATCACGGCCACCCTAGCGCCGATACCGTAGCCTCACCACATGAGGCATACGGCGTTCTATATGTTTGTTTGTCCTGAACTCTGGTTACCCAGCTCCTGATGAGCCTATTTGGCGAAATGTAGAGCAGTGAATAGGGCACAGGTTCAGCGCTACCTCTTCATGGGGACATAGGGTAGATACCCGCTATGTTATTGTAGCCAGACAATCCCTACTGCACAATAATAGAGGCAGTGAGGGGACTATATAATATTGGTGGGGAGGCTAACATTATATTACCCACTGAATTCAACTAGATCCCGGCCTTGTAGTTGTTAGGTGTCTGGTTACATGCTATCTCTGAACTGATAGTGGTTGGTAATAAGAGAGGCCGGACTAGGACGTGAGGTAGTGGGAGGCCGATATGAGAGGTTTTGGTAGGAAGGGCTGGGCAAGAGTGAGTTAACCACTTCACATCTGGGCCATTTGCCCCCTTCCTGACCAGGCCTAATTTAGCAAATCTGACATATTTCAATTTATGTGGTAATAACTTTGGAACGCTTTTACTTATCCAAGTCATTCAGAGACTGTTTTCTCGTGACACATTGTACTTCATGCTAGTCATAAATTTGAGTCAATATATTTCACCTTTATTTATGAAAAAATCACAAATTTACCAGAAATTTAGAAAAATTTGCAATTTTCTAAATTTCAATTTCTCTGCTTTTAAAACAGAAAGTGATACCTCATAAAATATTTATTACTTAACATTCCCAATATGTCTACTTTATGTTGGCATCATTTTGGAAATGTCATTTTATTTTTTGGGGACGTTAGAAGGGTGAGAAGTTTAGAAGCAATTTGTTAACCGATTTTACAAACTTTGTTAACCCTTTAGGCGTTCCACAAGAATTAAAGGAAAATGGAGATCACATTTTTAAATTTAACTTTTTTAGCAGATTTTCCATTTTAATCCAATTTTTTCTTTAACACATTGATGGTTAACAGCCTAACAAAACACAATATTTATTACCCAGATTCTGCGGTTCACAGAAACACCCCACAAGTGGTCATAAACTGCTGTATGGGCACACGGCAGGGAGCAGAAGAAAAGGAGTGCCACATGGTTTTTAGATGCCATGTCCCATTTGAAGTCCCCCTGATGCACCCTTACAGTAGAAACTCCCAAGAAGTGACCACATTTTGGAAACTAGGGGATAAGTTGCCAGTTTTATTTGTACTTTTTTGGGTACATATGATTTTTTGATCATTCATTATAACACCTTATGGGGCAAGGTGACCAAAAAATTTGTTGTTTTAACACAGTTTTTATTTATTTATTTTTACAGTGTTCATCTGAGGGGTTAGGTCAAGTTACATTTTTATAGAGCAGATCGTTACGGACGTGGCGATACCTTATATGTATACTTTTTCTTATTTATTTAAGTTTTACACAATAATAGCATTTTTGAAACAAAAAAAAATGTTTTAATGTGTCCATGTTCTGAGAGCTATAGTTTTATTTTTTTTGAGCGATTTTCTTACGTAGGGGCTCATTTTTTCTGGTATGAGGTGACGGTTTTATTGGTACTATTTTGTAGGACATACACCTTTTTGATCACTTGGTGTTGCACTTTTTGTGATGTAAGGTGACAAAAATAGCTTTTTTTTACACAGTTTATTATTATTTTTTTTACGGTGTTCACCCGAGGGGTTAGGTCATGTGATATTTTTATAGAGCTGGTTGTTACGGACGTGACGATACCTAATATGTATACTTTTATTTATTTATTTCACTTTAACACTATAATAGCATTTTTGAAACCAAAAAAATTTAGTTTTTGTGTCTCCAGTTTTTAAATTTTTTCAGTGATTTTCTTATGTAGGGGCCCATTTTTTGTGGCACGAGGTGACGGTTTTATTGGTACCATTTTGTGGGATATACGCCTTTTTGATTACTTGGTGTTGCACTTTTTGTGATGTAAGGTGACAAAAATGGCTTTTTTTGACACTTTTTTTTTTTTTAATGGTGTTTATCAGACTAGGTCGTTCATGTGATATATTTATAGAGCCGACCATCACGGATGCGGCAATACCAAATATGTCTATTTTATTAAATTTTTGAAATTTTTTAAAAATAAATTTGTATTCCTTACATGGGGATTTTTTTTTTTACATGTGAAAGCTTTTTTTTAATTTATTTTTTTAACACTTTATTTTTTTATTTTTTATTTTACACTTTGCATCCCCCATAAGGTCATACAAGACCTCTGGGGGACATTTACTTCACTTTTTTTTTCACTGTTGATTTCTCCTGTAACTGGGGCTGATATAGTAGCCTTGGTTATAGGAGAAATGCACCCCCCAGAGAGGCTGTACAGCGCAATACAGCACTGTACAGCCTCAGTGCAGGGCTGATCAAGGTCTCTGAAAGACCTCACATAGCTCCTGCACTCTCCGGTCCCGGCGATCACATGACCGCCGGGCCGGAACAGGAAGTGCATAGCGCTTCCTGCACTGTATACACAGCGCTCGGTAAGTGCTTTGTATACAGCAATCTAGAAGGCAGGGACATCTGGGCACTGTCCCTGCCTTCTCTAAGGGTTGCCCTGCTGTCACTGCACGATTAGCGTCCAGCTGCGATCTCTGAATGGACGTTTTAAAACGTCCATTCAGAGATAGAGAACCACCTCCCGGACGTTTATATTCAATGGGCGGACGGGAGGTGGTTAATAAATGTGGAGAGGGGGTGGTTAGGAAGATAGAGAGGGTGGGATTTAGGTTTTAAAAGGAGGTGGCCGGGGGCGAGCGGGTGCCATTTTGGAGGAAAAAGAACTCCCGCCCTACCAACCTAAGGTTTATAAAAAAAAATTAAAAAAAGAGAGATGTCTGGGGGTGATGTAATGAGGCTGACACGGTAGTGAATTGGGGGATGGGGTGGATTACGGGCATGTGTGGCTGTCGCGGCAGTCGTGGCGATGGGAGATCCTAGAAGCTGGTGGTATATGACAGTATTGGAAAATGGGAGGGCCTCAATGGTGGCGCTGGACTCTCATAGTTTGAGGCACTTGGTTGGTTCGGAGAGGCGTCCATCAGTTGGTGTCTCCGAGCTGGTGTTTTACGCCTGGAGGCAAGATGGAATTGCCATGTTGGCTTCTTATGGATGGTAAAATTTTGGGGCTTCTACGATCTCCCTCGTCAGGGGTTAATGTTATTGTTATTTATGTATGTATTTATTTTATTAATAAAAACGGCTGCTGTGGTCGATTTAATCCAAGCAAAGTGTGTGCGTGCTTATTGGAAAGGTCTTGGGGGAGGAGAAAATTTTGAGGATTATGGGTGAGGCCCTGAGTAATTAACCAATAACCTATTCAAGAGAGGTCGGACTAGGACGTGAGGTAGGTGGAGGCTGACATGAGAGGTTTTGGTAGGAAGGGCCGGGCAGGAGTGAGTTAATAAATGTGGAGAGGGGTTGGTTAGGGAGATAGAGAAGGTTGGATTTAGGATTTAAAAGGAGGTGGCTGGGGACGAGCGGGTGCCATTTTGGAGGAAAAAGAACTCCCGCCCTCCCACCCTAAGGTTTATAAAAAATAAAATAAAAAAAAGAGAGAGGTCTGGGGGTGATGTAATGAGGCTGACACGGTAGTCAATTGGGGAATGGGGTGGATTACGGGCATGTGTGGCTGTCGCGGCAGTCGTGGCGGTGGGAGATCCTGGTATATGACAGTATTGGAAAATACTCAATGGTGGGGCTGGACTCTCATAGTTTGAGGCACTTGGTTGGTTCAGGGAGGCGTTAACCAATAACCTATTCATGTTGAAGACACACTTCATCAATAGATACCAGTTATTATATACTGCAGAGTGCAGCGCGTTAGTCAGCTGCCTACACTCTGGGTTATATCCCTTGAGACAGCCAACAATCCCACTGTTGTTATGTAAGGGAACTCTGAGGAGATACTTTGTGGTCCACATTTACAGTTCAGAGTATTGACTAGTTTACCGTTGATTTTTTGTTTGTTTGTTTGTACACATTGAGAAAGGGCTTGCATACCCTCCCCCTTTATTTTAACGTATACCTAATAAACTTCGCAGTAAATCTGGTCCTCTAATCCTGAAAAATACTTTAATTTTAAGCAAATTAGGTTTTTAGTGCGCCGTGAGTGGGGCCACTCTGTGCAGTAGACCTGGCGCCTCCTGTGTCACCGCTACCAGCTATAAATTCTCAGGGACTGTCCATCAAACAAGAGGGGGATGAGCGGGGCCGCATCACTGGCCAAGTGATAATGCATGAAATGGAGCGACCCCACCCACAGGGGCTAAAAAAATGATTGGACATGCTGGATTTCAACATGTCTGATCCTATGGTCCTGCAGGAGATAAGACTCTACCAGAGGTGTCTAGCAGTGGCTTATTTCTCTCTCCCTATTAATAATCTTCATAAATGTGACCATCAGACATCAATAATTTACTCTTTTCTACTCACCACTTTCCCTTCACACCTGGCCATGAACATTCTTCTCTGGGGTTCCTTACGCCATTTATGGTACATCCCAGGCACATAGTCCAGTCCGTTGTATAACCCACTAGTGATAGACATCAGTTCTTCATAGTCTTCTGCCGTTGCAGGCGAAAAATCAATTTTTGGAACTGAAGTCGGAACCGGCATGGTGTCACTGCGCGATATAGACCAGAGTCTCAGCTGAAAGGAGAAGAGAAGAAGTTTAATCAGGCAAAGTCTACCATCATTCCTGAGATTGATAGGGTTCTTAGCAGTCAGACATTATCCGATACTTGTCCCTTATACTGGGGATACATTTTAATCTTGGTACAAATCCTTTCACCATTAACAACCGAGATTTTTTTTGCAGTTTGGATAGTAAAAAAAACAAAAACAAAAAACATGTCGTTATGAAAGACTCTTTGAAGCCTCTCACACCCTCTGAGCTAAAAAAACAACAACACGTAATAAATGGTATACAACCCCCTGATATACGTACTGTACATGAGGCATTGGTACACGTTTTGATCAGAGTGCATAAGCCCACTCACCACGCCAAGGTTGCCTCCTTGAGTGGGACCTACACTAATGTGGCACGGCACCACATGATGCCCACCAGCGCTGCACCAGTAGGAGGTGGGACCCAGCAGTAAAACAGCACCCCTGCTGCTAGACAAAGCCACCCTGGCTGAGTGGGACCTATTCTAATTTGGAGCAGTACCATGTGGCAACTACTGATGTTGCAGCACTGCATCAGCGGGTGGCAGAACCCAGCAGTCAAACAGCAACCCTGCTGCTAGACAAAGCCACCCTGTCAAAATGCGGAACGCACATGGGCCTGTATCCATTTGCGCAGTTTGCGGATTTGTAAAACACTACAGTGGTGGAATGCGCCCTTATGCCGAGAAGCAATTTTAGATCAAAGCACATCATGGGGATGTGCGATCACAGATGCGGACCCATTGACTTGAATGGGTCCGCAAATACGGAGATGCGGAATGGTGCGGAACAGAAGTACGGAACGGAACCCCACGGAAGCACTATGAAGTGCTTCTGTGGTGTTCCGTTCTGTGCTTCCACACCGCAAAAAGAAAGAACTTGCTCTATCTTTTTGCGGAACGGACGGATCGCGGACCCATTCAAGTGAATGGGTCTGCGATGCGTTTGTGGCTGCCCCACGGTCGGTGCCCGTGCATTGCGGACCGCAATTTGCGGTCCATGGCACGGGCAGCACATGGTCGTGTGAACAAGCCCTTACTCCGTGTGCATTCTGTATGTCCGTATGTCTTCAAAAAAAACTAAAACATTTCCTATTATTGTCTGCATTACGGACAAGGATAGTCCTGTTCTATTAGGGGCCGGCTGTTCCGTTCTGCAAAATAGGGAATGCACATGGACGTCATCAGTATTTTTTGCGGATACGTTTATTGCGGACCATAAAATACATACGGTCGTGTGCATGAGCCTGTATGTAAGTATGATTTTACTTATTTATTTTTATTACACTGTGCTATTAATGTCAGATGCCGCGATCAGATTTGAACACGGCATCTGAGGGGTACAATGATGGGGGCAGCGCAATCACCCTTCCCACTATTTAGAAATAAATGCGCTTCGTGATGAAGTAATTCGTCACAAAGCAAATTTGTTTGTAAAATTCGGGTTTCTCTCCGTGCCTTCGCACCACAAAAAAATAGAACATGTTATTTTTATGGGGTGTGGACGGATCACGGACCCATTCTGCCTGTTGCCGTATTGCGGACCGCATTTGCAGATGACCATAGGGACAAGGGGAGGTGCACTTTTGGTGCATAATATAGGAGTATTTTATACTTGCACAAATTATAGGGCACTATGGGGACTTTGGCACAATTGGGGGCACTAAGAGAGTTTTCTGAGCACACAGTAGGGGATTCATTGGCACACATTATGAGGGTACTATGGGGACATTGGCTCTACGGGGCACTAAGAGGAGGTATTTTTTATACTGCCACACAACAGGGCACTTTTATGTACTGGCGCACATTATAAGGGGGCATTTTTCTACTGTTACACAAAGGCCTCTTTCACACAGGCGTTGCGGGAAAATGTGCGGGTGTGTTGTGGGAACACCCGCAATTTTTCCGCGCAAGTGCAAAACATTTTAATGCGTTTTGCACTCGCGTGAGAAAAATCGCGCATGTTTGGTACCCAAACCCGAACTTCTTCACAGAAGTTCGGGCTTGGGATCGGTGTTCTGTAGATTGTATTATTTGTATTATAAGGGAAAATAATAGAATTCTGAATACAGAATGCATAGTAAAATAGCGCTGGAGGGGTAAAAAAAAAAATTAAAAAAATTTTACTCACCTTAGTCCACTTGATCGCGGCCCGGCATCTCCTTCTGTCTCCTTTGTTGAATAGGACCTGTGGTGAGCATTAATTACAGGAACAGGACCTTTGATGATGTCACTCTGGTCATCACATGGTACGTCACATGATCTTTTACCATGGTGATTCACCATGGTAAAATATCATGTGACGTACCATGTGATGTCCGGAGTGATGTCATCAAAGGTCCTGTTCCTGTAATTAATGCTCACCACAGGTCCTATTCAACAAAGAAGACAGAAGGAGATGCCGGGCTACGCGATCAAGTGGACTAAGGTGAGTTAAATTATTATTATTTTTTAACCCCTCCAGCGCTGTTTTACTATGCATTCTGTATTCAGAATTCTATTATTTTCCCTTATAACCATGTTATAAGTGAAAATAATAATGATCGGGTCTCCATCACGATCGTCTCCTAGCAACCGTGCGTGAAAATCGCACCGCATCCGCACTTGCTTGGGGATGCTTGCAATTTTCACGCAACCCCATTCACTTCTATGGGGCCTGCGTTGCGTGAAAAAAGCAGAATATGGAGCATGCTGCGATTTTCACGCAACGCACAAGTGATGCGTGAAAATCACCGCTCATGTGAACAGCCTCATAGAAATGAATGGGTCGGTATTCAGTGCGGGTGCAATGCGTTCACCTCACGCATCGCATCCGCGCGGAATACACGCCCGTGTGAAAGGGGCCAAAGAGATATAAAAATAATTATTACTACCGGGGGCATTATGGTGGGCTTTATTACAGTTGAGGGACTATTAGGAACTTGAATACTGGTGTGACGAACTGAACCGTCACTGGGGCTGCTGGAGAAGCCTAAAGACTAGCCTCCTTCCTATGGACTATGGACCCAGAACTATGGAGACCCCCTCAGACCTTTTGGGGTTACAAGGAACTATGAACCCTGATTTATGTGTAGAGTTATATGCCACATATTTCCTATTGCTCACTAAAGGTGCAGGGTGTGAATCCAGCAACACAAAAAGGGTTAACTCTGCACTGAGACTCCCACTGATTGTGTTAGTGATGGGATTAAGATAGCTGACTCTAGAAGTAGCCGACTCCGGTGTAGATGAGTAGATCACCCTATGATACACTCAGGAGATAATCACATCACATGTGTCTCCTCTCTCCCTATTCATTCATTAAGATACTGGGGGGATGTCTGTTTGCATGGTTAATTGATTTATGTTGTTAGACTTCTTGAACTGTATATATACTGAGTTAGGCCCCATTCACACGTCTGCAATTTCGTTCCGCATTTTGCGGAACGGAATTTGCAGGCCCATTCATTTCTATGGGGCTGCACGATGTGCTGCCCGGATACGGAATTGCGGTCCGCACTTCCGGGTCCGCAATTCCGTTCCCCAAAAAAATAGAACATGTCCTATTCTTGTCCGCAATAGCGGACAAGAATTGGCATATTCTATAAGTGCCGGCGATGTGCGGTCCGCAAAATGCGGAACGCACATTGCCGGTGTCCGTGGATCCGCAAAGCACGCTACAGACGTGTGAATGGGGCCTTAGACTTCAATAAAGTCAGTTCCTGTTTTACCCTCAACATAGAGTCTCATCTCATGTATGGGGGGGACAGCTATATTTACTCTGGGGATTTCTATCTGTATTATACTCCCCTGGGATTACAACACGGTTCTACCCACTGGAAGCTGGATCCTGGTCTTGGGCCCAGTGTGGGTGGAAGACGGCGAGATCCCAACCAAGCTGCGGCGGTTCGTGGGGTCGGCAGTGCTTACAGTGTCAAGTGGAGTGCTTGGAATCCTTGAGAAGCACTAGGAGCATCCATCAACGGAGGTACCCAGTCAAGATCCATTGGTGGCAGTAGTGGGATGGCGTCCTAGTGTGAGGAGAAGCAGCTCGGAGACACCGTTTGTGGATTTAAAAAGTTGAAGTCATACAGCTGTATGGAATCAGCTAGTTCCACTATGAAGAGAAGGATGACCCAGACTGGAGGGATGCAGTCTGGAAAGGCATCTGGCACGAGGCCCTGGAGGACGTACAGTGTCAGCGGGGCGAGAGTCTCCCCAGTGAGGAGCAGTGGTTGCAGATGCGAGTGGCCCTGCGAATGCCCCTCCTGGGAGAGCAGCCCCTGGATGAGTGAGTGACAGAACTTGAGAGCCTGGTATGGAAGGAGCTTTGGCTAGACAACGCCTACCAGGCACTCTGGTGGTACTCGATTCGTCACTACCCCTGGATGGCTGATCATAACAGGCCCGAGGGTGATCATTACGATGGCCCTGGCCTGTTTGAGGCCTTCGCAGAACCAAAGTTTTGAAATGCTGGAGAGTCCCGTTTCTGGGATATCTATGACTACAGAGAGGCTATGCATGATTGGGCTACAGCGAGAGAGGTGAGACAAGACCTGACATCTCTAGTGACAATAGAGTGGGAGCTGGAGCAGGATTACCAATACCATCTCAGCTCAATTCGGCCCCAATATACACTGCAGGAGAGCTGGGTGGCATTCCCAGACCTACAACCCTACAGCTGGGAAGACCTGACTGAGGTATCCCCTGCTTCACTACCAGCTGCGGAGGTAAGGGACCTCATAGACTGTTCCTGGGTGGGCCCCCTTCACTTTAATGGCAGGCGAACCTGAACAACCTTCAGCTCATATTTGCAGCCAGCAAACACTTACTAGAAGTACACAAATAGTCCCACAACATGGACAGTGATATACCAGAGGGGGATCATTGGCAAAAATTCCCACAAAAAATATGTATTTTAATCAAGGGCCATTTTTATGCGTCTTAAAAGGGAAACTCTCAGAAATGTGCCCTGCTGGAGGCTAGAAATTTTTTATTTCCTATCGGTTTCATGTATACAAATGTGCAGCACTCCACGTTTTTGTATTCTGCAAAGTCTATTAAAAAAATGCATATGTTAACGTAAAATTTATTTCTACCATGGAACTGTATGGTGAACAGACCCCACTGTACAGCATCAGTCTGAGGCATCTGTTAACGCATATATTTTTGGTATACAATAAATAGATGGCAAAAATAGGATGTGAAACCAGCCCAAGTATCAGAATAAGCACCAGTACAAACCGGAGCAGCGTGGCGGAGAGGGGAGGCCGCCATGTACTGACAGAGCGCTACCTGGTCCTGGTGGTCAGGGATGAGGACTGTGTTTCCCAAGGATCATTTTCTACTGGGAAATACAGGGCACAGTATAATACACTAGAATCTATATAATATAAAGATATTATCCCTACCCCTGAATAATAATACAATTAGGTGGTCATTTATTATATAGAAATACGTCTATGTTAGGTGTATTTCTGACACAGTTTGTGGCGCACAGGTCCTTAGCACCGCAATCTGCATATTTTTCCCGCTCATGCCAGGTCTAAAAAAGCATGGCATTGGCAGGGAAAGGGATACAGTTATGGCCATCCAGATATTGGATACCACCGCCATACATTGACCGGATAACACCTCTGCATAGTGAACGAATAACACCGCCATACTATGACCAGATAAAAGAGTATAAGAGGGCACAATACAGGGAATTACTAGGGGCACTGCACAGGGTGTGATAAGAGGGCACAATGCAGGGTGTAAGGGGGCACAGTAGGGGGTGAGGGGCAAAGTACGGGGTGGGGGGCACAGTCACATGACCCTGTGATATTAGAAGGTCCTTATAGTGAATGTGGTTCATACGCCACTTTAATGTGAAGCAGAAGAGTGAGACAAGGGTGTGATTATGTGGCTAGAGATAAAAAATGTAACTGTCGGCCAGTACAGGCCCCAAAAATTAGCCAATAGGCATTCACTTGACAGCAAAGAACTGTCACCGCCACTTCTGTGAGTAGGTCTGACAGACGTCCTTTTCTACCTCTTGCAAGATGTTCTTTGTTTTGGTTTCACTTTGTCATCTCATTTCCTTCTCCCAGGTGTCACCTATTTAGACTAATCCTCTTTCCTTTATATTCCCTCCCATACTGCCTCACTTTGCGGTTTATACTACTTCCTGGATTGAAGTGTTCACTGCTGGAGACTTTTGTTGCTGCTTGTTCAGATAAGTCCTTTCATGTATTGTGTTTCCTTGCTGACTTGAATCTAGTTGACCCTGACTCCCTCCGTATTAAGTGCAGGGAGCCGGTGGTCATGTCTCCTCACTATTATAGGGTTTTCAGGTGTCACACAGTCTAGGCACGAGGGCATGCAATCGTCTACCTCTGAGACCCTTGTATGTGCTTAGCAGTCAGGGTGAGCTCTAAGGTTTTTTTTTAGGGGTCACCTTTATGCTCATTAGTTTGGGATCAAGCCAGTCGGATGTTTAGCCATAACTTCCAGCTATCTGCAACATCATCCGTGACAAGAACTTTGGAGTCTGTGGCTGGAGTACATTAGGTGTTCACAGGATAAATATGTAACTGTCGGCCAGAACAGGCCACAAAAATTAGGCATTCAACGGACATAAAAGGCCTTTTATGCCGCTATATTTACCTAAGTGAGGGACCATGATTTGTTCTGGGTGGTGGCGGATATTTGTGGGCTGTCATGAGGAAATTCAATCAAACGTGGTCTACTTGTCACATGTGTTGAGTTCCTTGGAGATCCATGCCTCATTCATTTTTAGAAATGTGAGGTAGTCCACCCTGTCGTGAGTTAGGCGAATGCGCTTATCGGTCACGATCCCCCCTGCTGTGCTGAACATCCTTTCGGACAGGACACTGGACGAGGGGAAAGCCAACAGTTCCATGGCAAATTGCGGCAGCTCTGGCCACAGGTCAAGCCTACACACCCAGTAGTCCAGGGGTTCATCGATTCTCAGAGCATTCACATCGGTCATTAACCAGATGTAGTCAGACACCTGTAGGTCTAGGCGTTCCCTGAGGCTGGATCTGGAGGACGGCTGTCGATGGGTTGGCTGCAAGAATGATCTCATATCCGAAGTGACCAACACATGTTCACTTGGATTGGTACCCACAACTGTTTCTCTGTGAGTGGAAATTCCTCTGCCAGCGCCCGCAAAAGCAGAATGCAACATTTTTCGAAGCAAGGCCTGGAAGTGCTGCATTCTGACAGCCCTCTGTGATGGTGGTAACATTTCCGCAATTTTGTGTTTGTACCGGGGGTCTAAGTACGTTGCCACCCAGTACTGGTCCTTGCCCTTTATGCTTTTTAGACAGGAGTCCCTCTTCAAACACTGTAACATGATAGCCCCCATTTGCACTAAACTGGAAGCGGCGGAGTGGCCTGGTTCCTGCTCATCATTCAGGATAATGTCGTCCTCGTTCTCCTCCCCCCAGCCACGGGCAACACCGGTGTTCTCAGAAAGGTTTAAAGCATTCTCTTCTTGCTCTTCCTTCTCCCCGGCACTATCCTCCTCTGACTCCTCTTCAGACTCCTGTTGTTAACTTGTCTCAGATGATGTAGCCCCCCTGGGAATTTATCCAGCATTGTGGCTTCCTCATCTTCCTGTTCCTGCTCCTAGATGGCTTGATCAATGACACAACACAATGCACGCTCCAGAAAGAAGGCGTAAGGTACAATGTTACTGATGACACCCTGGCTGCGACTGACCAGTTTGGTGATCTCATCAAATGGCCGCAGAAGTCTGCATGCATCGCGCATGAGCAGCCACTGGCGCGGTGAAAAAAAACAATCTCCCAGAACCTGTCCTGCCGCAGAGTTCGTACAGATAGTCATTAACTGCACATTTCTGCTGGAGAAGCCTATCAAGCATATACAAGGTGGAGTTCCATTGCGTCGGGCAGTCACAAATCAGACGTCTGACGGGCAGGTGGTGTCGCCACTGAATGTCAGCAAGGCGAGCCATGGCCATGTAAGATCTTCTAAAATTGCCAGATATTTTCCTGGCCTGCTGCAAGACGTCCTGGACCCTGGGCTATTTGGCAACGAAACGCTGCACGACTAAGTTCAGGACGTGTGCCATGCACGGCGCGTGTGTCATTTTGCCCTGTTTCAGCGCGCTCAGCAGATTGGCACCGTTGTTGCACACCACTTTACCAACTGTCAAATTGAGCGGGGTTAGCCACTGATCGGCCTGTGACCGCAAAGCTGAAAGGAGTGCAGAACCGGTTTGGCTCTTGGCTTCCAGGCACAACAAACGGAATGGCCTGCCTCTTCCTCTGCCTGTCATTTTCAAAATTACCCTGTGACAAAAGTCCCTATAGAAGAGCAGTATTTGTGGAAGAAGGTATATCACTCCCCTGCCTTAATCAGTATTTTTTTTTTTGGGGGGGGGGGGAGGTACAAATGGTAAATCACACCAGTAGAAATTATTTCTTCAAATAGTGTTTGTCACTATGTCTAGATGCGGTAACGCAGCAAAACCGCAAACAAATGCTGCACTAGCTAAATGCACTAAATAGAAAGTATATAATTGGTATATAACACCCCCGCTTCAATCAGTTTTTTTGGGGGGCAACTGGTTAATCACACCAGTAGAAATTATTTGTTCCAATAGCGTTTGCCCCTCTGTGTGGCTGCGGTATCGCAGCAGAACCGCACACAACTGCTGCACAATACAATTGCACTATAATATACTTTCTATGTTAGAAAGTATATTATAAGTATATTACACCCCTCAGTAAGTCACACCTATCAATAGCACACCTATACCAGTCCTTAAAAGGACTTTTGTGGCCCTATTAGCTAGCGTTTTGTGTCCCTAACAGTCTGTCCCTGCTCCACACAGCAACCTCTCCCTACACTGGCAAAAGACTAAGTGTAAAATGGCGCCCAGACCAGGTTTATTTATAAGGTAGGGGGTATGTCCATGTGCTGAAACGTCTCAATTGGCTGTCCTGTACCACCTGATGGATGTGTCATGGGTCAAAGTTCTTCACAATGTAAAAGAATATGGCAGGCGCGAATATCGCCATATGTTCGCCCGTTCGGCGACCAGGGAACGATAAAAGTTCGCCGCAAAATGACCACCGGGCGAACCGCAAGGCCATCTCTACCCACTGACACCATACCAGTGGAAAAGTTGGCATCCGGGCATATAGCAGTTGGCCCCAGCCCTACAAGTACCCACAGCTCCAAGTTAGAGAGCAACAATGCAGCAAGGAGTAGTAGACGCCCACTCGACAGCTGGGGACATACAGAACAGAGCCAGACCCCAGAGTTCAACAGGACCAGTGTTTTTTTATGGGTTCTCTACTCGACTAACTCGTGGGGTCGGCAGTGCTTACGGTGTCAAGTGGAGTGCTTGGAGTCCTAGGGAAGTACTATGAGCATCCATCAACGGAGGAACCCAGTCGGGGTGCCAGGAGATCCGTTACAACTAGTATGAGCACTATAGAAGCATTATTACTTCTGGGAAACAGTGGGGACATTATTACTGTAGGGGCACTATTACTACTACATGTTGTCTGGTAGATAATTATTTCTATTGGTCAGATTTTGGGGAGCACTGTTACTGTGGTGGGCTCCCTGGCACGATATCAGCTTAGCATAATTATTTTTGGGGAACATTATGTTTACACTATTAGTGTCCGGGGCACTGTTTCCTGGGGGCAGTTATTTTTTAGGACACTGTTTGCCAATAATTATTGAAGGGGAACTATCTGTGTGTAGCTAGTATATGGAGCACAGCAGGAACAGTATTAGAGGGGTGTTGATTAGGTGGGAGGATGATGGAAAACTAGGAAACTAATATGTCTGCCTGTCAAATCCTGCAGAGAGACGAGATGACTGAAAAAAAATAATCATGGCGGTGTGGTCTGGAAGGAGAAGATGAGGACAAAGAACATTTAAATCAAAGAAGATGTCCCTGGATGTAAAAGGTATGTGGACCTGTATTAGGCTACCTTCACATCTGAGTTAGTGATTCTGGCAGGCTCTTCCAGCAGAGAACAGCCTGCCGGAATGCTCCAGCACTGCTGAATGCAGACAGAATGTCCGCCGGCCCCATTAACTATAATGAGGTACGGCAGAGATCCGGCCACAATCTGGCAAAAATGCAGAAAATCAGCGGGACACAAACCGCTGCATGCCTGAGTTTGTGTCCGGCCAATTCCTTGCATTATTTGCCGGATCAGGTGGCCGGAGTGTAGTGCTGCAGGTGTGAAAGTAGCCTTAACCTGTATTTTCCGTATTGCTATAAGAAATGTTAGGACGGAATTGGTTATGTTGAGAACTTGGCTTGGAGGGGGGGGGGGGGGGGGGGGGCAGGCACATTCTTTGCACAGGGGCCCTCTGCTGTCTGTGTCAGCCCCTGTTCTGTGCATAAGATGGTGCCTGATGGAGGGTCATGTGACCAGGCGAAAATAACTCCAGACACATCACTCAGTCTTCTTCACTCAAATACGTCACCTCTGCCATTTGCACTTTGAGAATTGGAGAGTTTAGTGCAGGTGTAGTGTATTTTAATGGAGGAGACTGGGTTATTTGCCTGGTCACATGACCAGGAA